>NW_007246569.1:92563-239757 GCF_000164805.1 Carlito syrichta
AAAAAAAAAAAAAAAAAAAAATTCAAGATTGGGGGAGATTCAAAATGGCCTCCTAGAAACAGCCAACTGGTGCTTTTCTCATGAAGCAAATTAAGGAAGAGAGCCCCAGGAGTTGGAGATTCCCCGTGGTGGAAGCAGGTGGAGAAGAAGGATGCACGCCACAATCCACAGAGGACCACTGGGACACACAGAGAGTAGGGAGGAGAGAGCATAAGCAGGCTATTTTAGAGCCCGGAAACCCTTGCCACCTGGCTCATGTCAGAAAAAGAGAGCAGCCTGTGGGATGGTGAGTACAGGAAGTTAGGTACTCAGAGCTCTCTCCTGCCACAGAATGTGAGGACCCCCCTGATCCTCACTGGACTCCAGTCCCATATAGGAAATGGCCTGGGTATGGCACAGCTGCGTGCTACCAGAGCCTACGCAGATCTGGAAAGCTATCTGAACTCTGAATGCCTACAATCAGACACCTCCCTCCAGGGTCTATCTCCAAGTGTTGCCACATTGGAGATTAAATTTCAACATGAGTTTTGGCAGAGGCAAACCAAATAAAAATCATAGCATTAGGCAAATAAATGCACAATGCAGGAAATCAACAAAGCCAGAAATCGATTTGCTGAAACAAATAATAATGCATTTCCTACAGGCAGTGCTAGGCACCCAGATCCCAGACCAAGAAAGAATCCCTTTCCAGCACAACAAAAGAAACCACCAAGAGAGTAAAAGGACATCCCATGGAAGGTGGAAAACTGTTTGCAGGCTATGCATCCAACAAAGGCCTGATATCCAGACTCTACAAGGAACTCAAAGGAATCGACAGGGAAAAAAAACAAAACATCTCATTAAAAATGGGCCAAGGACATGAACAAATACTTCTCAAAAAAAGACATTCAAGCAACCAACAAACATAAGGGGAAAAAAAGTACTCAGTTTCACTAATAATTAAAGAAATGCAAAATAAAACTACAATGAGATACCACCTAACACTGGTAAGGACTGCTTTCTTTAACAAGTCAAAAAACAACAGGTTGCTAGCAAAGAAAAGGGGACACTTCTACACTTGGATGGGAATGTAAGCTAATTAAATCTTTGTGGAAAGCAGTGCAGCATTTTCTCAAAGAAGAAAAAATTTGGCTACCATATCATATGATCTAGCAATCCCATTTCTGGGAATGTACCCAGAGGAACATAAATCTCTCTACCAAAAAGACACCTGTACATGTATGTTCATTGCAGCACTATTCACAATAGCAAAAATATGGAACCAACACAGATGCCCATCAAAAGTGGACTTGATAAGGAGAATATGGTACATATGCACAATGGAATGCTACGCAACCATTCGGAACAAAATCATGCCCGTTGCAGGAACATGGATGCAGCTGGAGACCATCATTCTAAAAAGAAGTATCACAGAAATAAAAAACTGAATACCTTATGCTCTCCCTCATAAACAGGCCCTAAATACTGGACCCATGAGCACAGCTGGGAACAACAGACCTTGGATACTGTTGTAGGAAAGAGAGGAAAGAGGGGTAAGGGCCCACACCTGACACTGAGTACCAGGTTTACTACAGTGAGAGAGAGTACACTAGAAGCCCAAACCCCACTTGCGCACAATTTACTTGTGTAATAAACCCTCACATGTACTCCACAGCTCTAGATATTTTTTTTAAGTTCAATTTTGGGCAGCTATATCTGGTAAGGGCTTCATGCTTCTTCAACTTATGGCAGAAAGTGGAAGGGGAGTGGACATGTACAGAGATCAAATGGTGAAAAGAGGAAGCAAGAGAGAGAAATCAAGAAAGCCAAACTCTGGTCAACAACCTGCTGTCTCTGGAACCAGTCCATTTTGACTACAGCAAGAGCTCACCCTCTCAGGAGAGCACTAATATATTTATGAGGGATCTGCCCCCATGACCCAAACACCTCCCTCTAGGGTCTATCTCCAAGTGCTGCAAGTCTTTGGAGATTAAATTTCAACATGAGTTTTGGCAGAGGCAAACCAAATAAAAATCATAGCATTAGGCAAATAAATACACACTGCAGGAAATCAACAAAGCCAGAAGTCGATTTGCTGAAACAAGTAATAAGATCAATAATTTTCTAGGAAGGCTGATTAGAAGAGAAAAATCACGAACTACCAACATTTCAAAAAGTCAACCTTGTTACTAAAAAAATCTAACATACATTAAAAGAAGGACTTATTATGAATAATTTTATGCTATTAGTTGAAATTTAGATAAAATTAACCAATTCAACAACTTATTGAAGCTAATCCAGAAGAAATAGGAAACTAGTTAATGTGGCTGTTTTTAGTTGTAAAACCACTTTGATAAAATTAATGTCTAATCATTATTTAAGCAAAACCTTAAGCAAACTAGAAATAGAAGAGAACTTTCCTATTCAGATGATATATACATATAGAGGTATCAGGACTAAGGCAATAGAAGATTATGACTAATCAACTTTCTTCTGAAAGGGTTGGTCAGTGCAATACGAGAAAAAAAGTCAATAGAACTGGAAAATTAGAAATAAAACTATCGTCACTCACACTGTATTTGCCTATATCTATTGAATACAAAAAAAGTACTAGATGTTTTTGATTTGACAAGTAAATATATGATGTTCACTGGATACAAAGTTAATAGATAAAATTCAATTGCATTTCTGTTTCACAATTTAAAAATGAAATACAAATATCATTTATAATTATACATATATATATAAGTCTAGATAGATCAGATATAGATATATAATAAATATAGGATATATACAATATTATTTATATGTATACATGTATCTATGTGTTTCTCATGGTCACCAAAAAGAAACCATAGACGATCTAAAGAAATTGAGAACTATGACATGTGTAGATTTTCTTCAAACTGATCTACAGTTTAGATACAATTCTTAGCAGATGTCTGTGTGTGTGTTTCTGTGTGTGTGTAAATTGATAAGCTTAGTTACTAACATGTAAGTGAAATGTAAAAAAATTTTAAGTCGTGAAAAAAAAGACAATCTCAAAAATATTTTATGGCGTCTGGCTTATTACTTTTACATTTTAAAAATTTACTTCTTTAAATTTTTCAGGAAATAAAAATTATAAATAAAAATTAATACTGCGTACAACTGGAGTTGCCTTCTCTCTCATTTTTCCAGTTATACTTTTGAGATCCAGAGGAGACCACAGTTCTTGTATTAATTAGTAAATAAACTTCAAAAGACTTATAATATACATTTGAAAACCTGTCAAGAACATATTTGGAAAAGAGGTGGTTAGGGAAAAATAGTAAAGAAATTAAATACACCATTAGAAAAGATTTTTAATTTTACAATTTGAAAACAAATAATTAAAGAAAATACATAGATTATACAAATCTGAAGGGAGATGCAGATATACATTTTTTTTAAAAAGAGAAACATACCATTTATTCAGAAATACGTCATGATATGACTTAAAGAATCTATACATAATTTGTAAACAAAATAAAGACCTGGGAGTCTTAGAATTAGTGATTTACCATTTCAAATCAAGAGTCCTAGAGCTATTTTTCTGCTCCCACATCATTGTTCAGGATTCATTTGTGGTCTTCACTAAGTCAGTTGTGGGCATGGCAGGGTAACTCTCATTTTCTCCTCTAGGATAAAGCTGCCTATTTGAGTACAAATTTGAGATTTTGTTCTAGATATGTGGAATTTTGAGTAATGTCTTCTCTTTACAGAAGAGTCAGGCTTATCTTGCTTTGGTGGCATTTTGATGTGGCCATGGCTTGTTTGTGGATTTCTGCATCATAGTGCAGCGCTCACTTGCAACGAGAGTTATGTGTATCCCACAAGGGCCAATAAGAAAATCCACAAGGCAAAAGTCCGTCTGAGTGTGAAGCAGTTCTTTCTCCTCAGTCACTTTGCATGGCCCAGCTGGATTTTTGTGGAGTCCTGTGTTGACCTGGAACCTCACATTTGGCCTGAAAAGTAATTTGGAGTAACAGTGAGCTTTTGAAAAGAACCACAAGGTGTAGAGACAGGTGCTCAAAAGAACAGCTGAGAAAGCATTAAGATCATCAAGGGCTGACTTCCCAGTCTTTTAACCAATATTCTCCACATCTTTGATTAGCACGATGGGAAAGACCTCAGGCTTCTTATGACCCTTTGTTTAATTGCCATTATCTACTAACAGATACTTTGATCTTGAGGCTATTTTATGGTTATTATTCTAATTTTATAATTTCAAGAGGAAACTGTTCCCTTCTCTAAATTCAAGTTAAGTAGATTATCTAATTATTCTACCTACTAATAAAAAGTCTCAGCTCCCACCCGAGATGTTATATACTCATACATGTAAACATTGCTCTTTCTTTAATTCTAGATACTTAAACTTGATAGAAGACAGACGATGCAATGCTTAGAAGATATCTAGTATTATTTCCATATGCCTTTATCTGATTGGTGGTCACAATTTATAGGATAATTCTACTAATATTTTCAAAGAGTAAGAAGAAAAAAGATGCTTTCTAAGTGGTATATTTACATTTACTAGTTTCTGTATTTTTTTATTGACATGATAAATAAGGTATTTTGAATAGCAAGACCAAAAAGATTACTTTCATCTTGTGTTCACCTTCACTTAGAAACCTTTATGCCAGTATTTTCTCCTTTGGTGTATCATTATGACTTTACTGCTTTTCATCAATGTTAGTATTCTTTGGATTCTTGATTGCCTCAACTTGGTCAGTAGAAGCTTCTTTCAAATTAGGCTTTATGTCATCATGTCTATATGACTGCATTAATTGTGAAATATTTTTGCTCAGAACTTGACAGAGTCACTTTTTCCCTTTCAACCCAGACATCAAATCAGCTACTTTTCCAAGGAATCGTGGTTTCTCAAAATGGGAAAGAGAATTGGAGACAAGAGTCTTAGTGCTGCCATGAATAATGAGGGTGGGGCACACCTCCCCTGGACTGGTTGTTTGGGAAAAGTTAAAAAGGATGTATTCTGAATTTCCTTTGTAAAGTTATAATTTGCTTTTTATTTTTCTAATTGAATTGTAATAGCCTGTGTCAACACTTAAATTTTTGTTACAATAGTTATAGTTCTTTTTCTCTCATACTGAACATCTTGAATCCTAGCAAAATAAACATTGTAAGTTTTTTACTTTGCTGAGAATATAAGAAAACCATTCCAAAATAGCAATTCAACATTAATGCAAAAATATAATTACTGAGTTCAATTTTTTGCCATTCTTTTTGTTTTTATTGCATTGTGCTATGAATTTGCAGGCAAGCTGTTTTGTTCTAGAACAGTGGTTCTCAAACTTTATTGTGCATCAGAATTACCAGGAAGTTTTGTTTAAAACAAACAGATAGCTGGGCCTCATTCCCTGAATTTCTGATTCAGTAAATTTGAGGTGTGGCTGGTAATTTGTATTTCTCATAAATTCCCTGATGCTACTGCTACTGGTCCAGGGACAACACTTTGAGAATCACTGATCTGGAAACACTTGTACTTTCTCACTCTCCACAGCTGCAAGTGCTTATCTCATCTATAGTGTTAGGACATTTTGCTGGTTTTTACTCTGAGGTCCTTGGCATTTCAACAATTGCTACTGGTAAATTCACAGAGCGTGGAGGCTTCTTACATAGGAAAAAAACTAGGAAAGAAGAATCTTCTCCATATTGAAATGGTTCAAAATTAAACTAAATTAAAAAATAAGACACCACCAGCTCTGTCTTCAAAATTCTGCACAATAGTTTCATTTCATCACTATCTGATCCACCTATGATGACTTAGTACCTAATTTTAAGTATATCTATAGTTGGTTCCTGATTGAATAAACCAATTCTGTCTCCTATGATTTAATTTCTGATAATATGGGAACACACTTATTTCACATCTAACATTCCCTTGCCAGGTTAATATATCAGCTTATAGACTTGTGTATGGATGCCATGAGAGTATCCCAGGTAGCATCTTAACACAGTATCAGCCAAAACTTTAATATTTCCACCAAGGAATCAAAAACCCCATAGTAACTTAGATTTCATGTGACTAGCAAAGATAAATTAAACAAATTCCACCTCTTGATATTTGGTCTGAAAAAACAGATTATATTATTTCTATCTTCATTTCAGTTGGAGATGAACCTAGTTTAAGACTCCAGTTTCTTAGAGACACTGCCTTAACGCTATACGCATTGAACTTTCACAAAGTCAATCAACTATTCAAATGCATTATAAAAATTAATTAATGTATATAAGATAAAACTTAATTTAAGGATATAAGTAATTGAAAAATACGTCAGATATTACGACCTCAAACCATGGTTAGGAACTTCAGATGAAAACTTCCCTACAGATGCACATAATTTCCAGGTTTCCAGGGCTTGGTCCTCTTAGAAGCACTTCATAAAACACGAATGTTTTAAATTACAGCATATTTTAACTGCAGTAATTTATTTCCATTTAAATCCCATATCTTAAATCATTTGACAAGACTTCAACTATTTGATTAAATGTACTAAAATTTCTAATTTTTATTTTTGTGATGACTGCAGATAATACCATAGTGTAACACCAAAAGTATCTTTTTTAGAAATCAAGAAAAATCGATAAGTTCTTTCATATTATTATTAAACAGTTTTTGTTACCTTTTATATTTAA
The DNA here is from genome assembly GCF_000164805.1 of Carlito syrichta. Lineage (NCBI taxonomy): Eukaryota > Metazoa > Chordata > Mammalia > Primates > Tarsiidae > Carlito > Carlito syrichta. Next base: position 99,221 of record NW_007246569.1, read on the forward strand.
AAGTAATTTAAAACAAAATCTCTAAGTTTAGAATAAATGTTTTGAAAAAGGTGAGATTAAATTAAGGAGTCTTTCATAAGGAAGAAGAAGGTGCTGTCTTTGCTGTGAGGCAAGGTTGTTAAGGCTTCAGGATCAAGCATCTTAACAATTCCTTGGCCCATGGCTTGTTCTTAAAACTCTACTAGAAAAAGATTACTGATTTTTAAAAATGTTTAATTCTTATAACTTTTTAGTTGGTTTGGGGGGAGTTTTGCTTAGAGTCCTCCTGGTGTTCTTTTTTTTTTTTTTGAGTTGGAGTCTCACTCTGTCACCCAGACTGGAGTGCAGTGGCAGCTCCTGGCCACCGCAGCCTCGACCTGCTGGGCTCCAGCGATCCTTCCGCCTCAGCCTTCCAAGTAGCTGGAACTACAGGCGCACGTAACCATGCCTAGCTAATTTTTTTTGTATTTGTATTGTAGAGATGAGGTCTCGCCAAGTTGCCGAGGAGGGTCTCAAACCCGCGGGCTCAGACAATCCACTCACCTCAGGCTCCCAAAGAACGGGATTACAGGCTGAGCCAGCCCTCCTGTTGTTCTTGCTAAAAATCATTAGCCACATGTAATGAAAATACTGATATAATCACATTTCATTTGTTGCTCATAAACATCTCCACGGGTTTTGGGGGGGGACTTTCTTTTCAAACAAATCTACCTCAACACTGAGATATTACTGAGCTTTATCTTTATTTTAACAAATTCATAATATATTTTCAAACTTCAAGTACTTTTTGTGAGATGACTTTTTATATGAAAAACAATGCAGTGTTTTTAAAATATGATCACAATGTTTGTGATAGTTCTCCCATCAGACAATGAGGTGTACGTCCTCCTCTACCCTTGGCTCTTGGCTCTGAGTCTTCCTGAGGAATAGGTGGAAGTGATGTTCTGCTAGTTTCTAAACTTCACTCTCTGTCTCTGTTCTTATTCTTAAAACCCAAGCACCATGCTGTGAGGAAGCCCAAATCATCCTCTAGAGAAGGCCACCCAGAAAAGAACAACTTACCAGACATGTGGCTAAGCAGTTCCAGAGGTGAGTTCTCCCACCCCAGTGGAGCCCCCTCAGCTAATGCTGCCTGGAACAGAGAGGAGCTGTCCCCACTACCCACATCACAAATTTGTGAGCAAAATAAATACTGGCTGCTCCTCCAGCCACTAAACTTCAGAATGGTTTATTGTGCAGTTATCAATAGCTGCTGACAATCATATAATAAATAATCACAACAGCCCTCTTATAGTTATACACACGTCTGTGTTAGTATCACCAAAATGCTTCCTGCTAACTGAAACACTTTTAAAATCTGATCATTCTTCCCCTATCAAAACCCCAGAATAAATTACTCTAAGCAAAGGAAGTGACTCAAATGTGATCTATTTCCAACTGCAGTTTTCAAAAGTTACATTTCACTATGAAGGGGTTTCTTTGTGGTGATGAAATAGATCTGCAGCCAGATCGTGATTAAGGTTGCATGAATCTACACAAGTAGATTCATTGAAGTATATACCAGAAATTAAAATGAGAAATTTTGTGTGTAAAGCTTGTGAAATCTGAATAAGATCTGCACTTGAGTTAATATTACTGTACCATTGTCAATCTCCTGGTTTGGATAGTTGTCGTAGTGAGTTTGGACTACCATACCAGATATCTTACAATGAATTGTTTACAAACAACGGAGATGTGTTGCATGCAGCCTGGAAGATGGGATGTCCAAGATCAAGATGCCAGCAGATTCAGTGTCTGGTGAGGGCCTGTTTCTCATATATGCTGCCTTCTGTGTCTACTCATAATGGAAGAAGTTGGGAAGCTCTCTTCAGCCGCTCTTCCAAGGCCACTAATCCCAGACATGAAGGCAAAGACCTCATGACTTAACTCCCCCACAAGCCCCACCTTTTAATACTGCAACATTGAGTATTAGGTTCCAATATATAATTTTTTGGAGGGAAGAGCACCAATATTTAGACTATAGCAAAACTGTACTGTAATTTTTTTAGAATATTGACATTTGTGGGAAACCGGGTGAAAAGTATATAGAAAATCTATACACTATTTTTGTAACTTCTTGTGAGATAAACTATTCCAAAACAAAAGGTTATAATACCAATTAAGGCCTGAACAATAAAGAAATCAATTTCAATAAAATAACTCATACTGGGAAGAAGTAGTTGGTGCCTTTGTTGTAGACAGAAGAGCAACCACTGGTTGTGATTTTTAAGATGAGCACTCTCAAGGATTCAGAGACTTTGGTGATGATCCTTCCAAGTCTTCTTCTTATACTGATGCACACAATTTCAGAAAGTCTCAGCGGAGGCACATACAGACGTGGCATTTGGTTCAAGGGTGGTTTCAAATATACTGGAGAAATACAGAGGTGATTGGAGTTTATGTGGACATTCATTTATTTGACTGTTCTGAGTGCTTTAGCAGTTGCAGTTTTCCAAACCTGTTCTGGTGGTTGGATAAAAGTCTGCAGCTTCTCAAAGATATGAGAGTTTGGTCTTCATATGAGGAGTTAAAAAAAAATTAAAGCTGTGGGGGTACTTGTGAGGATTTGCTACACAAGTAAGTTGTATGCGGGAGAGCTTTGGGCTTCTAGCAATCATTTCAACTGATATAATCACTCTGGAGAACTACTTCTAGCCATGCTTATTGAAACTAAATATTGTGTACCCTATGACCCAGCCATTAGTCTCTTTAAAAATTAAAGTTTATGGGAGATGATGTTCACAGCAACATCATTCCATAATATCATTAAGGCGAAAACAACTCAGATGTCCAAGAATAGTAAACTGAATAAATACATGATGCTATACTTAAAAAATGAAAACCCGCACACTGTTGCTGTGTGCAACAACTTGACTGGGTCTCATAAACATCATGATATGTAAAGAAAAACAGACACAAAACAATATTGTCTATATAATGTTGTAAACTGATCTATTAAAACTCAGAGTAATTGTTTCTTCTGGGCAGGTGGAGACTTCCTGTACACAGACATGGTGGACTTTATAAGGCCTTGAGGTCCTTTTTACTATTTCTGTACTCCAACCCTGGTCACTTCCACCTCTGCCTCTTGAGGAGCTTTCAACCTCCAGTACCTCTCTTTTTTGAGGCGCTGACCAAAGGCATAGAGGCATAGAGAGCCAAAAGGGTCTGAGAGTTTGTGTGTGTGTGTGGTTTTTTTTTTTTCTCCCCAAAGGACCATTAGCATGACTGCCATAGGGAGTAAGGAAACCAGGCCTCCATAATGTAGGGCAGGGCGACTCTGAGGCACACCTGACTCCTGAGTTCTCCTGCAGGGTCAAACTGCCCTATGGGGATCATTCACTTTGATACAGACTTCCTCACCTTCTCGATCCCGCTTCTCCGTTCTCTTAACTGCATCCCCTGAGAGCATTTACAAAATAACTCACTTGCACATAAATTTTCATCTTGGTGTCTGCTTCTGGGTAACCTAACCTGAATCAGCTGAATATATGCAGCTTCTGTTAATAAGACTGGTTGTAAATTTAAAAGGCATTGTTTATGCTGACATGTACAGTTTTGGATAATGTATCAATGTGTACAGTTATATAAATTTAATTTTCTGTGTATATAATATTCTTAAATAATAGAAGGTTTATTTCAAAAAAGTATTACAAACTCTGTGACCCAAAAAATCCAGCAGTGTGTCCTAGAAAATTTTCATGGAGTTATGCAGTGATTTATGTTTAAGAGAACTCATTGCAAAATTTTTATAATAGCTAATAAATAAAAAAATTATACATCCAAAATGAAGTGGTAAATTAAGTAAAATATGCTATATTCAAATAATTAAATAACACCTGTTTATTATAAAACACTTAAACTAGCTAATAGCATAAGATTCTTAAGAAATATTATTTAAAAAATGAAATTATGAGGCAATACATATAATATAATTCCCATTTGGAAACTAATATCTTTATATATTTTTAATGCACATTAAGACACTAGAATTGGCTATCTCTCTAAGTGGCAGGATTATGGCTAATTTTCACTCTCTTCTTAAGTCTTCTTCATACTTACTCAATTTTCTGTAATAAATGTGTATTCATTTTTACCAGAAATGTAAAAAACAAAATGTTTTCTAAAATAACAGAATCTAATATTGCTCACATATCTGGAAATAATGTAGTCTTTGAAAATGTGTAGAGATTTTTACACCCTTCCGAATGGCTACTATTAAGAAAAAGGAAGAAAACTACAAGTGCTGATGATGATTCAGAGAAATTGGAACCCCTGTGCGTTGTTGGTGGAAGTGTGAACTGGTGAAGCTGCTATAGAAAATTATATGATGGTTCCTCAAAAAAATTTTTAAAATAAAAAATTAATCAGGAAGAAGATCCGAGATAGCCACTAAGGAGTAGCTGACCGGCACCTCTCTTGTGGAGTGAAACAGGGAAGATGATCCCAGCCACCAGCAACCTCCAGCAATTCCAGCAGACTCAGATGGAGGAAGCACCCTGCAAGAGGACTCCTGGAATGCATAGGGATCAGGGAGGAGAGAGATGGGCGCCAGGTTCTCATAGGATTTGCAGTCTTGCCTGTACACAAGAGGAGGTGAGTACTCCTGACATGGTCTGGGACAGTTTCCCTCCCCCCAGTCAAGCAGGGGTCTTTAATTCCATTTAGGAGGAGGGCTAGTTAGAGCACAGTGCCTGTATTGCCAAAGGCCATGTGGAGCTGGGAACTCACCTAAGCCAGGAGATAGCCTACTGCCAGTTAACTCCCGAGAGTGTATTCCCTACCTGCAGTGCTTGGTGCCCAGCTCCCAGGAGAGCTCCCCAGCAGGTGCACTCACTTGGTGGTGAACCCCCATCCAAGAAGGAATGCTGTCAGCCTCGTTCAACCAAGGGGTGGGTCCCACCATGACAGAGGCTCTGCTGCTTTTAACTTCTGAGTGTGGCCCCGGGTGAGGGGAGAGGAATCCTGAAAAGCACCTGGAGGCCTCATTTCTTGGTGGGAGTGCTTCTGGGTTGAAGATGGCGCCAGAACTCCCACAGTGCTGCCAGCGGCCAAGGGGTCCATCTCCTGTCTTTATCCCCAGAAAGAGTAAACAACTAGGACTTGGGACGCAGTCTGGCTGTTCTGATCGTGCAAAAACCTTTACAGCAAAAAGTCGCTTTGAGTCCTGAGCACTGCCAGGCAAAAGTGGCAGAGCATGAGTAGCTGCCCATATCTCTCTCCCTGTGTGAACTATTGTGAATGGTAGAGAAGGCCCTAGGGAAGCTAGACTATATCTAACTACAGAAAAACAAAAGTAAAAAACAATAATTAGAAGAGTTGGTCCTTGCAAATGAGAAAGAACCAGCAGAAAAACACCAGCAATTGTCAAAGTCTTAAAGATGCATCACCTACAAAAGCACCTCCCACTTCCCAGACAATGATATCCATCCAGAATGACATGTCCCTGATGACAAACACAGAATTCAGACAATTGATGGCAAAATGGTTAAGAAAAACCATGAGAAGTTGGAAGCAAAGATCACCCAGATTACCCAGGCAATACGAGCAGTACAGGAAGTAAAAGTTGAACTAGCCAAAATAAGAAAGGTCCAGTCTGAAATTCTGGAAGTGAAGAATTTCTTCCTGGAATTTCTTTTCTTTCTTTCTTTCTTTTTTCTTTCTTTCTTTCTTTCTTTCTTTCTTTCTTTCTTTCTTTCTTTCTTTCTTTCTTTCTCAGAAAGCAGGATTTATTGAGAGGACAGAAAAGCTCCCACAGTGGGAAGGGACCTGAAGGGGCTAGGCTGCCCTCTTCCTGGAATTTCAAAGCACAATGACAGGCCTAAGGAGCAGAATCAAATAGTCAGAGGAAAGAATTTCAGAGCTTGAAAATCAAAATATTGAACTAACCCAGTAAGACAAAAACAAGGAGAAAAAGCTCAAAAGGAATAAGCAAAGCCTAGGAGAGTTGTGGAATTATGAAAAGAAACCCAATCTATTATTGATTGGCATTCAGAAAATACAAGAGGAAACTGAGAACACCCTGGACCAAGCCTTCCAAGAAGTCATTTTAAAAATTTTCTGTTTCTCACTAGAGAGGCAACCACACAAATTCAAGAGATTCAGAGAACCTCTGCAAGGTATTACATGAGAAGACCATCCCTAAGACACATAGTAATCTGTCTCCACAAGGTAAGTATGAAAGAAAAAAACCTAATGACCCATCAGAATTGCAGCAGACTTCTCAGCAGAAACCATACAATCCAGAAGAGACTGGAGTACCATCTTTAACATTCTTAAAAATAAGCAATTTTAGCTGGGCTCAGTGGCTCAGCCTGTAATCCCGTGCCTTAGGGGGCTGAGGTGAGTGGATTGCCTGAGCCCGCGCGTTCGAGACCTGCCTGGGCAACTTGGCGAGACTTCATCTCTACAATAAATAAAAAATTAGCCGGGCGTGGTAGCGCACACCTGTAGTTCCAGCTACTTGGAAGGCTGAAGCGGAAGGATCACTGGAGTCCAGCAGGTCGAGGCTGCGGTGGCTGGGAGCGGCCTGCACTCCAGTCTGGGTGACAGAGTGAGACTCCAACTCAAAAAAAAAATAAGCAATTTCAGTCAAGTATTGCCTGCCTTACCAAGCTAAGCTTTATCAATGATGGAAAATTAAAATATTTCCCAGACATCCAATCTCTAAGAGAATATGCTGCCTCCATACCAACCCTTCAGGAGATGCTTAGGAAATTTTGAGCAAAGAAACAGAAGAATGGTCTCACTCATTGCAAAATCGCAGGCAAGCACAGAATTAACAGAGCACACAGATCATCCACAAAATGAAGAAGAAGAAAAAGGAGGAGGAGGAGGAGGAAGGAAGAAAGGAAGGAAGGAAGAGGGGAGGAGGAAAGAAATAAAAGAAATAAAAGAAAAGAAACCTCTTAAGAACATTATTACATGACAGTGATAAACCCTGTGATTCCAGCTACTTGGAAGGTTGAAGTGGAAAGATAGCCTGAGCTCAGCAGGTCAAGGCTGTGGTGGCCATGTGCGTGCCCCTGCACTCCAGCATGGGTGACAGAGTGAGACTCCAACTTAAAAAAAAACCCACAAATATCAATAATTAACTTGAATGTAAATAACCTGAATGCACTACTAAAAAGGCATAGATAATGAACTGTATTAAGAAACATGGTCCAACATTCTGCTGCCCCCAGAAAACTCATCTCACTGCAAAAGACATCCACAGGCTCAAAGATAGGTACTGAAAAAGATTTTCCAGGCCAATGGAAAGAAAAAAAAAACAGAATAGCTATTTTTATATCAGGCAAAACAGACTTCAAACTGATATAAGTTTTAAAAACAACAATAACAAACATAGAAGGATACTACACAATGCTAAAAGGCTCAATCCACCAGCAAGAAAAAACCATCTTAAATATATATGCACCCTACTAAAAGCACATGGATTTATAAAACAATTGCTACCTCAATTAAGAGAGGACATAAACACCCATACAATCATAGTAAGATAATTTAATACCCCACTAACAACCCTAGACAGGTCATCAAGGCAATAAAAACAATAAGGAGATATGGAAACTTAACTTGATGCTCAGCCAATAGAATAATGGATAAACATTTATAGAACACTGGGCTTTACAACCACAGAGTATACATTCTACTCATCAGCACATGGAACATACTACAAGATTGATAACATTCAAAAAGAATGCCCCCAAACACACAAATACTGAAAACTAAACAACATGCTGCTGAATGACTTTTGGGTCAACACAGAAATCAAGACAGAAATGAAAAGATTCTTGGAAACAAATGAAATTAAAGACACAACATATCAAAATCTCTGGGATATCATAAAAACAGTGTTGAGAGGGAATTTTATAGCACTACACACACATATCATGAAAATAGAAGGACTATAAGTAAACAACCTAATGTCACAGTTAAAGGAGCTAGAAAGGCAAGAAAACCAAATTCTAATTTTAGTAGAAAAATTGAAATCACAATTGCAGGAAATAGAAGACAAAAATACCATTAAAAAACCCACAAGACAAAAAGCTGGTTATATGAAAGGATAAATAAGATTGACAGACCCCCTTGCCAGACTAAGAAAAAAAGGAGAGAAAATCTGAATAAACACAATTATAAGCAAAAAGGCAATGCAACAATTGACTCCTAAGAAATTCAAAAGATGATCAGAGATTACTACAATTGTATGTAACTAAACTAGAAAATCTCCATGAAATGGAGATTTTTCTGGCATCACACAGCCTCCCAAGGTTGACCCAAGAAATTGAAACCCTAAACAGTCCAATAACAATACAGGAAATAGACTCTTGGTTATAAGAAACCTCTCTGCCAAAAAAACATCCTGTACCAGGTGGTTTCTCAGCTGAATTCTAGAAGACATACAAGGAAGAGCTGATATTACTTTTTTTGAAAGTAGTCCAAGTTATCAAGGAGGAAGAAACTCTCCATAGCTTATTCTATGAAACTAATGCCATCCTAATACCCAAAACTTGCAAAGATCCCACAAGGAAAAAGAATTACAGACCAATTTTCCTGATGAATATAGATGCAAACATACTCAACAAGATTCTAGCAAATTGTTTCCAATTATACATTTCAAGTGCCATTCATCATGACCAGATGGGCCTCACTCCCAGGATACAAGGTTGGTTCAACATTTGCAAGTCTATAAATGTGATTCAGTACATTAACAGGTGTGAAAACAAGAATCAAATAATTATCTCATTAGACTCAGAAGAAGCATTTGATGAAATCTGCATTCCTTCTTGATAAAAACCCTCAAAAACCTAGGCATCAAAGGAACATTCCTCAAAACAATAAGAACCACCTATGACAAACCTGCAGCCAACCTCATGCTTGATGGCAGAAGCTGGAAACATTCCCCCTAAGAACTTGAACTAGACAAGGATGCCCACTCTCACTTCTCTTATTCAACAATAGTACTGGAATTCCTAGCCAGAGCAATCAGAGAGGAGAAGAAAATGAGGGATATCCAAATCGAACGAGGAAATTAAGTAATCCCTCTTTGTGGATGATAGGATTTGATACCTAGAAAACTCTGTAGAGTCTCTCAAAAACTATGTTGCACTGATAAACGACTTTGGTAAAGTCTTGGGATACAAAACCAGTGCACAAAAGACAGGTACACTTCTATACACCAACAGGCAGGCTGAGAAACAAATAAAAAAGCACAATTCCATTCACAATAGCCACAAAAAAATGAAATACCTTGGCATCCACCTAGTCAACATAGTGAAAGACCTTGACAATGACAACTATAAAAATTCTGCTCAAATAAATTGAGGATGATGCAAGCAAATAAAAAAAAATCCCATGCTCATGGATGGGAGGAGTTAAGATTGTAAAGATGCCCATCCTACCCAAAGCAATCAACAGAGTCATACACTCCCTATCAAACTGCCAGCATCATTTTTCACAGACCTAGAAAATACAATACAGAAATTCACAAGGAGGCAAAAAAGAGCACAAAAAGTTATAGGAATACTCAGCAAAAGGAACAAAGCTGGAGACATCACACTTCCAGACTTTAAACTTTGTATCAAGGATACAAAGGAGGGTACGGAACCAAGACAGCATGGTATTGTTACAGGAATAGGCATCTAACAGGATAGAGAATCCAGAAATAAAAACATGGTACTTCAACAAATTCATTTTTTGACAAAGCCTACGATGGAAAACATCGAGGAAAGGAAACCAATTTTAACAAATATATTTTCTAGCCTCATGGAAAAAAATGAAACTGAACTCTTACCTATTACCAGTTACAAAAATTAACTCAAAATAGATCAAGGACTAAATGTAAAACCTCAAACTATAATGATCTTAGAAGGAAACGTAGGGGGCATCCTTCTGGATATCTGAGTAGGAAATTAATTCATGGTCAAGTTCTCAAATGCAAATGTAACAAAAGCTAAGATAGACAGGTGGGACCTTAAAAAACTGAAAAGTTTTTGCACAACAAAAGAAACCATCAAAGAGAGTAAAGAACCAACTCACAGAATGAGAAAACATGTTTGCAATTTATGCATCTGACAAAGGCCTAACATTCAAGATGTACAAGGAACTCAAACACATTGGAAGGAAAAACAAACAATAACAAAAAAAAATTAAAAAGTGGGCAAAAGACATGAACAGACACTTCCTTCTCAAAGGATGACATACAAGCAGCCAACAAACACAGAAAAAAATGCTCAGCCACACTAATTGTCAGATAAATGCAAATTAAAACTACACTGAGACACCACCTAACACCAGTAATGATGGCTATCGTTAATAAGTGAAAATATAGCAGGTGCTGGCATGGTGTGGAGAAAAGGGATAATTCTATACTGTTGGTGGGAATGTAAGCTACTTCATGCTCTGTGGAAAACAGTGGAGTTATTTCTCAAAGAACTAACAATTGAGCTTCCACAAAATCCAGCAATCCTTCTTCTGGGAATATATCTTGAGGAACATAAATCACCCTATCAAAAAGACACCTGCACACATGTGTGTATTACAGCACTATTCACAATAGTAAAAGCATGGAACCAACCCAGTTGCCCATCAAAAGACGACTGGGTAAAAGAAAATGTGGTACATGTACATGATGCAATATCTAGAATACTCTATAGTCATAAAGAAGAAAGAAATCATGGTCTTCACAGCAACTTGGATGAAACTGAAGATTATGATGCTAAGTGAACTATCACATTAACAAAGAACTGAATATCACATGATTTCACTCATAAGCAGGCCCCAATTACTGGTCACACTAGCACAAGGGTTGGATCAGCAGATGCTGGACACTGCTAGGGGCAGGAAGGGAGCATGTGGTAACACACTGGTACCTGGTCTATTATCAGGGAGTGAAAGGGCCAGCTAGAAACTCAAACTTCACCTGTATGCAACCTACTTATGTAGGCTGTACCCCAAAAATCTAAAATAAGAAACAAATAAGTAAAAATAAACCATATAACATTAGCAATTATTTTTCTAGGTAGATAGTCAAAAGATTGGAAATAGGATCTCAAAGAGAAACTTGTAGACTCATCTTCAGAGCAGCATTATTAATAATAACCAAAAGCTGGAAGCAACCCAAGTGTTCATCAACTGATAAAGGGATAAAATATGTACAAGCAATGAGATATTATATAGCCTTAAAAATGAAAGACAGTCTGACACATGTGCCAACATGAATAAACCTTGAAGCATTAGCACAATTGAAATAAGTCAGTCACAAGGACTGGGATTGTATTATTTCACTCGTGTGAGCTCTCTAGTTTAGTCAAATGCACAGAAATAGAAAAGTACAATGATGCTTACCAGGCATTACAGAAAGGAACAAATGAAGAGTTGTTGTTTAATGGGTATAGAGCTTCAGTTTTGCAAGATGAAAAAATCCTGGAGATGGACTGTACACCAAATGTGAATAAATTTAATACAACTGGACTGTACACATAAATATGACAAAGATGGTAAATTTTATATTATGCATTTACTTTGCCACAATTTTTTAAATGGGTAGATATTGCTATTGTCATTTAATGGATGTGTGAAGTGGAACAATTCTGAGATGTGCAGTTTCAATCCTAGCCCTATCCTACAAATGCTAACTCTCTCATTAGCTTTGCGTTGTCACTCACTGAAGGCTTTTTAAAACGTCACCAAGTTATGCTGTAGACCAGACTTGTACAATATAACTTTCAGCAATGATGAAATTTTCTACATCTGTGCTGTCCGATGAGGTAACTACTAGTTACATGTGGTTAATAAGCATTTGAAATGTGACCAGTGTTACTGAGGACTTCCGTTGTTTATTTTATTTTGTTATGCACAATTAATTTAAAATTAAGTATCCACATGTGGGTAGTGACCACTATATTAATGTAGCCTAGATTTTTGTATCCATCTACTTCTACTATCTTTTGAGGATTTTCAAAAAAAACAGAAACACATCCCCCCCACCCCAGATTGTCCCATTTTGTCTTTCTAGATAGATTAGTTAGCCCAAGTATTGGAACAATTTCCCCTAAACAGTGTGCTTTCTCTGCTGTTCCCACATAAAGAAGCTCCTCCAAGAGCTTTCGTTTTATTTGCTCTGCTGGCAAATATTTGTCATTGTGAAATAGCTGATAAGCACTTTGCTGAGTTTCCAATTGTTATCAGATTACAGAGGCCTGTAGGGGATCATTGGTGAAGCTCAAGACAAGACAGTTTAAGTAATTTGGGAGGAACTACAGCTGTTCAGGTCTAATCAGCTGCTGCTGGGGTGCCATTCTCTCACCTGTGAAAGTCAGGCAATCAGGGAGATGGCTGGCCGAATTATAGAATAAACTCCATAGAAAAGGCATCAGTGCAAAACATTGAGGAAGGCAAGGGGAAGCATTGGAATCAGATGCCTCTGGGCTTTCTTCCATGTATGCTGCATACTATCAGTCATCTGGAACAATTCCAAAACCACTCTGATCCCATCGTATTTTGGATCTACAGAATGAGTATATGATTAAGCCTGGCATATAATGATCAATCAGTAAATGGCATCTGTGTCCCCAGCTCTTCTTTCAATTCCTTCATCGTTATCTCTTCATTCTTTTGGCCATAACAGAAACTAGATAGTTATAGCTCCACCTGCTTTTTAAGGAAGATGTCCACAGGACATGGCCCTTAATTTTGCTTGGCAAAATAACATGTTGCAGAGATAAATAACTAAATGATTGATTTAGTTGTAAGGAAGTTGCAGTTTTGTTTTGTTTTGTTTTCAAACAAATTTTATTTAGAAAGAAAAGAGAGAGAGAGAGAGAAGATTCACTTCCCCAAGATAGGGAAAGGGGGCCAAGACTTGGAATTTGCAGCTTTTATTTGCTGTTTTGTTTTGTATTTTTGGTCCAGAGGTGGGCTGGGGGTGGAAGGGAACCCAAGAGCCGAGAGATCAGAAGAGCTGGACCTACATGGGCCAACAGCAAGGAGGGTTAAACACAGCTGTGGTACAGTCAAGCGATAATTTTGAAGAGTAGGAATATCTTTATGAATTCTTACATTATTGGCTGCCAAGCATGTGATGCAAATCTTTCCTTTGACACCCCCGTAACTGTAACTCGTTAGCAGAATTTGCTTTGCTTACTAGAGCTTTTTGCACGAATGGATGCATTTTAGGAAACTCAATAAGAGGCTCCATTCTGCATCTGTATGAGTGTAAGACTAAAACAGAGAGAACGAGTTAGCACACATCTCGATTGCCCACTCATCTACCCATTCAGCTAGAGTTTTCATCAATCAGAATTGAGATTGCTTGTGTGAGCATCTGATCATGTAGACTATCACCAGGTCCAAGAAGGGAGTTATAATGCTTGGCTTTAAGAATATTATGGTTTAAGAAGAAGTATGATAATAAGGGATCTGGAAGGGATGCTGAGGAATTTCCAGTACGTCTACTTCATTTCACTGATAAAGAAAAAAATAAAGGTTTGAATCTCAAGAAGGCAAAGTGATTGCTGTTTAGTGTCAGAGCCGGTTCTCAGAGCTTTCATTTTGGGCACATAGAATAATGGTCTTCCTGCAACACTGAGAAAACCAAATGTGACATCCAGAGAAAAAAGAGACTGTTCTTTCCAAAATTATCTCAACCAAGTACAATAACAAGGTGTTATCTGAAATGGGCTGTGGCAGACACTGTTGCTTGATTCCCAATAACTCTTCTTCCCGCTGTACTCTGTATTAAAAAAACAAAAATAACTTAGTTCTTAGCTGAGTCTCCATTCTTTAATTCCTGCTGTGTTTAACTGTGGTTCTATGTGTAAATTTTGGCTGGTAAGGGTAAGCTCCCAGTAAATTGCCTTGTGTAGTTCCAGGAAGTCTCCCTAAAGGTGAACAGTGGGCCCTTAAGCTTCATTCCCTCCCTCTATCAAAGCTCTCTGCTGTGACTACATAGATCAACTCAAAGAATTTCATGTAGTCTATGCTTTGTCCGCTTCTATCCCTCCCAAACCTCTGTTTATTTCTGCTGTAATTTTCTATGCCATATACTCTCTTTTCAACTTAAGAAACATATTCGTCCTTAAAGTTCCATCTTCTTCAAAAATCACGGGTCTGAATGAGTGTGTCCCCCATCCCTGTCCCAATTCATAAGTTGAAACTTAATCACCAAGATGATTATTAGAAGGTGATGCCTTTGGGAGTTAATTAGGTCAGGAAAGCTCTCTTCTGTGACAACTAAACTTAACGCTCCTTTTTTTTTTGAGCCAGAGTCTCATTCTGTTGCCCAGACTGAAGTGCAGTGGCACACTCATGGCCACTGTAGCCTTGACCTGCTGGACTCAGGTGATACTTCCACTTTAGTCTTCCAAGTAGCTGGAACTACAGGCATGCACCAGGCTAATTTTGGATTTTTTGTACAAACAAGGTCTCCTGAAGTTGCCGAGGCTAGTCTGCAGCCCCTGGGCTCAAGCAATCCTCTCATCTCCACCTCCCAATGTGCTGGATTATAGGTGTGAACCACCACAACTGGCTATGTTAATGCCTTTATAAAAGAGAACTCAGAGAGTGACCTTGTATTTCTGCTATGTGAGGATAAATAGAAGATGCAAGCCACAAGCAATATGCCCTGCCAGAAACCACTGGTGCTTTGATCTTGAACTCATGCCTTCCAGAACCATGAGCAGTGCATTTCTGCTATTTATAAATTAATCTAGGGCATTTTGTTATAGCAGCCTAAAGGGTCTAAGATAGTGGGTGTTAGGGTACAGATAGGCTGAGGGTGGATGGGTGGGGAGGTGCAGCACTACTGGAGCCGGTGTAACAAAAACATGCACTGGTAAACCAAAGATCCAAGTAATGCAAAGAATTGCAACACTCAAAGAGGCGAAAGAAGAAAAGATTTATTTAAGAAAGGTTCACTTCCCACAGACAGGAAGTGGGCCTACACTCTAGGTGAGTGTGGCCCCATAGCCCCCTCGAGCTCTTGCTTAAATCCTTTTTCTTGGAGATGTTGCAATCAGGTAGACGTGACTGCTGTGACTTCCTTATCGACCACCTGCGAATGTCTTGGAAACGGTGACACAGAGACCCACTAATATCTGCCCATATTATGATAGCCCCTGGAGAAGGAAATGACAGGAATTCTAGTCTTCCTGTACATTCCCAAACAACATTCCTTAGAGTTAATATTCCTTAGTGCACTTCCCCTTATCCCCTATGCATTCCCGGTGGGTGCTTCGGGGGATCCTTGACTTCCCTGTAATAGCGCCCAATCTACTGGAAGATCGAATCCCTACCTGCTCCCCCTCTGAGCAGTCACGAGTCCTGCAATATGCATAACTTTTATAATCACAAGTTTGTGACTTGTACAATTCTTGCCCAATGCATGCTGCCTTAGACCTTGTAAACTCCCTTTACTCTAGGCAAGATTGATTGTCGCTTCTGCCAGGCCCCAATGACAAAAGCCATGAGACACCTCCGATGCCCAGCACCAGGAAGTCTGGACAGAAAACCCTGAGGGGCATCCTGGTGACCATTCATCGAGTACACAATGGGTCGATACTGGTCATGCTTAAAGAGTCTGTGTTTCTGAAAAGTCAAAGTTGGCAAAGTTAATCTTTACCTAAAGTGTGCATTTCTCCAAAACATAGCTACTACTTTTTCCTCATCATGTCAGGGCTTAAGAACAAGATAGAAAACAGCTTCCCGCTCTCGGTCTGTCCTTTCAGTTAGCAACACCAACCTTCAGTAACAACCCCTTCAGATGAATGAATGCCCATTGCAGCTGCTACTGGTAAAAGGTGAGTCAAGGTAAAGACCTCGAGCCCATTCACATGGATGCTCTGGATCCCACAGCTGCCTCTGAGGCTCCTCTATATGCAGCAGTGCTTTGCAGAGCACAGTCTGCATGAGTGTGTGTGTGTGTGTGAATGGTGTTCGTGAATGTGTGTGTGAGTGTGTGCACCCTGGCAAGGTAAAGAGTGAAAAGAGAAAATGCACATTAGTGTGGGTAATGGGACATGACCAAAGAAATACTGTGAAGTCAATCACAACTACCCATTTAAGTGAAAACATCTGCCCAGTGTTTGAGGGTACAGAAGGATATAAGTGCATTGAACTATTCACTATTCCATAAAGACAAGGAAAAAGGAGAAATTAACTTGTTTTGCCCACGAAGCCTGAACTAAATTGCTGTGGGAAACTAAAATTATTCAATATTTAGATATAAAATGAATATGTGTCTAAGACTTTATTCAATTAATTAAATTAATAAGGAAAGTGGAAAAGATGTTGCAAACTTTTTAGAGGAGAGATGAAGAACCAAAACTTTGTATGTAGTGAAAGAATTTTGACAGGGATTTGCAAAACCCTCTCTGTCCATGGGACAATAATCAATTGCATTCCACTGGGCACAATTTGCCTTGGTCTGGGCTATATTATTTGTACCGCTATTGGTTATTTGCATGTTAATTTCCGTCTTCACAGCGTTGCCAAATAGCTTAATCAAAGACAAAAGTTCTCTTCCTGATAGAATCAGATAGCCCCCATCGGTCCAAGAAAGGATATCCATAGGTCTCATCAGCTCATTCCAAAGTCTTACATTTTCATTTCACTACTTGTTTATTCAGCTTACCACAACCTTCTCTCACTCATTTCTACCCACAGTTTGTTCTTATCTCCTCAGCTAATTTTTTTCTTGCTCTGCAGGTTTTTTGAATACACGCTCACCCCCAAATCCCTTCAATACCATCCTCTTTCCTCCAACCCCTTTCCATGCCTCCTCACCTCTTTTCTTTCCCAGTGTCACTTTTAATGTCTTTTCAGATAAGTCTCCTTGACCTCTAAATTAGACAAGGTCTCCTTCTTGTGTGCACATTTCTAAGCCAGATGCTGGGTCATTTTATGTTTTTAAAGCTCAGTGGGAGCACAGATAAGGACACTGTTTAATGTCTGGTATAGTGAGGGAAAAATAAATAAGTCAGTAGGCTTAACTCAGCCTCAACGTCCTCGTGTATGACCAGAGAAGTAATCCAGCCCTGCCTACTCTCAAAATTGCAGTATCAAATGAGACCTATAGACAATGACAATTGGGTATATACATAAAAGAGGATTTTTTGAATTTAATTTTTTAAATTAAAAAAAATCCTTCACAAATTTCACCTCTGCCAGTCTCTGTCTCATTAAGTAAGGTCCAAAGATCAATGATAAAGCTCCTGTCAGAAAGAATATTTAGATGTCGATTTTTAAAAAGTTGATCTATAGGAAAAAGTAGACATTTTAGGCAGTGTTGAAAAAAACAAAAGTTAAAATATTAGATACAAACATGAGGCTAGCATATATTCATAGGCAAGACTGTCAGTTAATCTGGTAAATATTTATTTCCTTCTGACACGTTCACTGTGTTCTTTGGGGTATTTATGGAGGGCTTGGTAATGAGCTGTTTGTTATGATCTAAAACAAACCAATGAACATGCGAAATGCAGCCACTTAATTAAGGAAGAATAGATAATTTCCCATTGTCAAAGCCTCCCACCCACCCTAATTCCAATCACATGGCAGGGCTTGCCAAAGACACTTGAAAGCTATCAATTTATTGTGTGTACCGTATGGTGTTCACATGGAAGACAGATCTACTGACTCGTTAAAAAGCACTAATTATTCCACAATTTTGAAAGTGAGAACATATGGGAGCTGTTTTCCTTGTGAGTGTTTCTGCTTCAAAAACAAAGTACATGAAACTGAACAAGTATTTTCCATAATCTATGTCTTTTGCAAATGGTATTCAAAGTTCACCAAATTCACTAAAACTAAAAATGCTTAATTCCCCTCTGGTCTAAGGTCTTCTAGCATTCAATTCCTCCTCTCACATGTTTTTATTTCTCTTGTCCTTCTTCCCACTGAGCTGTGACTACTTCTACCAAGATGAGCAATGCTAAATTGAAAGCGATATATTCTGACCATTCAATTAGTTGTGGGGTCAACAAATGGTGAACAGCTGGTGTGATGCTGTTTTTTTGTTGTTGTTGTTTTTGTTGTTGTTGTTTTGCTTTTACTAATCGAGCAGATGCTTTGGTACTATAAGGATACTTCCTCCAAGGACACAGAGCCTGTCTGCAGTGGACATAACAGTGAGGATCCCAGGCCAGGAAGAGAGGATCTTGAAGAGTGAAGAGAGACTATCTCAGACAGGAAGACTCTCGTGTCTTCTTTCTTCTGGTAACCAAAACCAATCTCTGGTTTCCAGGTGGATGCAGCTTCGGATCTGGGGTCCAAGGGCAGCATGTTGAATGAACGCATCATGCATGAAAATCCACAAATCCCGAATTAGCATTGTGTTACTTGAAAACTGTTCCAGGTCACACAGGAGTATAGAGTTGAGATTGTTCAATAATAGTAATGCTTATCTAGATAGTACCCATTAAATTATTAATGTGATTTTTATTCTTTTGCTTTTCTGTGTACATGAACTTTGCCCTTGCTAGCTTATATTTGCCTAGAGGCAAAAACAAGAACTTGCCCCAGACAGAAGGTAGAAAGAAGCAAGTTGACATATAGTTTCTGATGTGCAGAAATAGAATTGGCATTAAGACAATGACCCTGCAGGCCAGGCTATGACCTTGAGAGTATGTTTTCCATGTCTTTATTTTTCCTTCTTTGGTCTATGAACAACTAAATCCAATGAATTCATTGTCAAAGTATTCTCCGGCAACCTAAAAGAGAGATCCTTCCATCTACAGCAAGAAAAACAGGAAGCCAATCATTTCATGAATAAGGATATGATGTGAGTATTGTTAAGAGTGGAATTGTGTCCTCCTAAAAGATATGCTGAAGTCCTCACCCCCAGTTCCTGTGACCCAGACCTTAATAGAAATAGGGTCTCTGCAGATGGAATTGAGTTAAGATGAAGTCATTAGCGTGGGCCCAAATTCAATATTAAATGTCCTTAATAGAAAATGCCCATTCCAACACACAGGCACACAGGAAAATGTCATGTGCTGACAAATAGACATGGGAAGAATGTCTTATGATGATGGACGTAGAGGTTGGAGTGGTGTGTCTGCACGTTCAGCTTATAAACACTAGAAGTTAGAAGAGACAAGGAAGAAGATCCTTTGATTTTGGACTTTTGGCCTCCAAAACTGTGAGAAAATCCATTTCTGTTGTTTTAAGTGGCCCACTGTGTGGTAGTTTATTGGGGCAACCATGGGATACTGATGCAAGAGCAATGGGAAGACCAAAAAGGAAGAGACAGGAAGAAGGCAAGAAGTGGAAGTGTGTATCCTTGTTTTCCCTTTCTGGTCTTCTATCTGGAGGATGAGGAGACATCAAGTCAGGGTATGTGGCACTAAAGACTAGGATAGATATAGGGAACCTTTGGCTGGGTTTCTTATAGGACTTATGAAGCGGCTATGTCACAGGTGTCCTGCATCAACCTGGGGAAGAGTCTGTGTAGATAAACCCACCGGTGCACTGTGTATGATAAAGGGATACATGGTTTTGCTTTCCCCAGACTCCCATCTGTTCCTTGGTGTCATTTCCAAGAACCAGGAACTGCTGGGAATATTTTATATTAGAATTCCACATATATCTGGGAATTTCAATTGCAGCTCTTATTTATCTCTTCTTTTCTGTCTTATCCATTCTTCCTGCATGAGGCAAAAATTCACCTCCTGATTTTCCAGTAAAGTAACCATTCTTCAAGTTGATTATATGACAATTACTTTCCCTGACATACCAATTCTGTTAATGACACAACTACTTATTGAATTACCTAAGCTTGATACTACAAATTTGGCTTACGTACACCTGCAGTTCTCAATTCTAATATCCTCTAGATTATTCCTCAAGTTGGTAAACACTTTGTCAAACCTTTTGAGATCAGCCTCTTACTTGCATCATTCATCCAAGGACCAAATAAAATCAACACTTTCTATAAAAGGACCATTTTTCTAGGTATTTGAGATTTAATAATGAGTAAAATGAAGTAGTGCCTGCCTTCACAGTGCTTGCACAATCTATTAACAAGGGTAAATATAAGCTAAATAATTATTTAGACAAATATCTAACTGAAATTGTCATAAATACTATGAAAAGGAAGTGTTGGGTGCCCTGAGAGATTACAGCTAGAGAACTGGTCTGGTCTGGAAATGTATTAGAAAAGACTTCCCGCCGCGCTCAGTGGCTCAGCCTGTAATCCCAGTACTTTGGGAAGCCAAGGTGAGTGGATTGCCCGAGCCTGAGGGTTTGAGACCCACCCAGGCAACTTGGCAAGACTTCGTCTCTACAATAAATCAAAAATTAGCCAGTCGTGGTAGTGAGCACCTGTAGTTCCAGCTACTTGGAAGGCCGAGGTGGAAGGATCACCTGAGCCCACCAAGTTGAGGCTGCGGTGGCTGGGAGCATGCCACTGCACTCCAGTCTGGGCAACAGAGTGAGATTTCAATTAAAAAAAAAGAAAAGACCTCCCTGTGAGCTGACAGTTCATGCAAGATTCTAGAGCAAGTAGGAGTTACCTGGGTGGAGGGAGGTAGTGGGTTGGCAGTTGGTGGTAAAATCATACACAAAGCCTGAAGGAGAACACGAGCATTAAAGACACCTAGAACAGGACTGCAGGGTGTCAGAGGAGACCCCAAGGGGGAAACTTTGTCCAGTAAGGCTAGAAATGAAGGCAAGGACCAAATTATGCACAGTTAGCATTTTAAAAACTATTTTGATGTTTTGTTTTAAAAAACAACAGAAAACAGAAATTGTAGTTCAATTAGATCGTGATCTTCTGAGTACCACAGTCTTATATGACCTGGCTTTACTGTGAAGAGACAGGAAATGTCAGCATAGATGCAGGGAGACAAACTGATCTCCTCAGCTTGGCTATATGTGGGCACCATTGGGGAATTTCAGATCTTCTGAAGCCTGGGAATACCCAGAGTTCCACTCAAGTCACTGGAGTACACCCTAGACATCTTAAATTGCAAAACTTCTTCAGGTGACTACAGTATTCTGACAAGATTGAGAGCCATTGTTGATATCAAGATGGTTAGATATTTGAGGACAGTTTTTTTCTTTTTCCATCTCTTTTGCTGACTGTCATAATCTGTTCTAGCTGCTATAACAAGGAATAGATGGCTTATAAACACTAGAAAGTTATTTCTCACAATTCTGGAGGCTGAAAAATACCAGTAAAATCTAGATGCCAGTCAATTTGATGTCTGGTGAGAGCATATCTTCTGGTTCATAATAGTACCATCTTGCTATGTCTTCACATGGTGGAAGGCATGAGAGACTCTATGGGACATCTTCTATAAAGGCACCAATTCTATGCACAAAATCTCCACCCTCATGACCTAATCATGTTTTAAAGACCCGCACCTGTTAATACCGTCCCTTGGAGGGTAGGATTTCGGCATACACATTTCAGAAAGACACAAACATTCAAACTGTAGCACCATCACTCATCTGCCCCCAATATTTAGAATAGTGTCTGTCTGGTAAAATGGTTCATAAAGGAAGGAAATTAAAAGGGAACAAAGCAAGGGGAGAAGAAAGGAATGGAGGAAGGAAGAAAAGGAGAAATGAAGAAGCAAAGAAGGAAGGAGGAAGAGAGGTAATAGAGAAGAAAGGAAAGAAATGAGTGAATGATACACAGTTCAAGTGATGTTATCTATGAATTCTTTTCGACATTGAATTAACTTACAATAGTGATGTGTAGTATAACGTTTGCTCAACAGTGCTTCCACCATTTTCTTTTTCCTGTCTGTCACATGGTAGCACTAGCATTCCTTTGATTAATGCCATCTTTTGAGCAAAAGTCATACTTAATATGTGTATACATGTTTGGGGCACCCTCCTGTCCATTCCACTCTCCATTTACACTGCCATCTCAAAATAAAATACTTCACCTTTGCCTCTAGAATAATATCTACCATACTAGAGATGCAGTTTCTCTCTCTCTCTTTTAAAAACTAGCACTCTTAGGTTTTAGGTGTGCACATGGCTAACTGCTGGAGACCACCTCTCACAGATTCCTTAGCCAGTTGTTGTGATCTTGTGACAAAATGTTGGCCAATAAGATGTAATCCAAAGTTACAAGGGCAAGTTCCAAGTTAAAGCCTCAGAGCACGGTTGCTTTACATTTTCTTTTCTCCTCTCAATACTAAAGCCTAGACATGGGTTTGCGGGCCAACTTCAATATTGCAGACAAAAGGAACACAACTTGAGAAAGTGAAGCAGCAGGGTACTGCTGTCTGATGTTTCCCCATATAGAAAAACATTCACATTGTAACTAGTTTTTCACTAGACAAAAGAAAACATTTTTCATATCATTCAGAAGATAAATATTTGCATGAATATTTTATTTTACTAACCATCAAGGAAAAATAACATTAGGGTACTAGCAATATCACATTTTAATTCAACATATGTTTCCTTCTAATATGTTAACATCACAATTCTTTGAGAAAGCTCATGTATTTTAGGCTAAGTTCGCATGTAGAATATTCAATTTGTATTATGGAAATCTCACATTACTTCATGATTGTATGAAGTATGACAAATCAGATTTAATAAGAAATTGAGTAAAAGATGCAAATGTGTTTTGCGCACTCTGTGGCTGTGTGTGTTAAATCTTAAAAGAAATAAATGAGAGCAGAGCATTTGATACAGTTTTAAGAACCTTGTTTTTGGAGTGAATTGATCCCAGCGATCTAGTGCTTTATTTCTTCCAGTGTCCATTGACTGCATAAATTATTTACATTAGAAGATGTGCCATGACTTTAATCCCAGTACTTTGGCAGGCTAAGGTGGGTGGGTCACTTCAGCCCAGAAGTTTAAGACCAGCCGAGTAATATAGCAAGATCCCTTTGCTACTAAAAAAATATATTTTTTAAAAATTAGCTGGGTGTGTGTCTGTAGTCCCGACTACTCAGGAGACTGGAGCAAAAAGACTGCTTGAGCCCAGGAGTTTAAGTCTGCAGTGAGCTATGATCATGCCCTGCACTCCACTGGGTGATGAAGCAAGACCTTGTCTGTATAAAAAGATAAATAAAAGATGGAAGATGTTTTAACTGTTCTAAAAAGGAGTTCTGAAATTACTTCCTGGACACAGTTCTTTGTCTTTAAATCAAAAGTATTTAAACTTCTTAAGCACAAAATAAGATCACGGAAAAAAAATCAGAGTATATGAGAAAGAGTGGGCAAATATTCACGCCAGCTGGCCCAATCCAGGCTCCAGTTGTTAAATAAGCTTATGGGAATCCTTTTCATCTATAAAATAAAACACATTTCTGCTGGGTGGCGTTAACCTGTTAATTCGCTAAAACCCACTGGACCCTTTACCTGTCTGCCTGCAAACTTCTGATACATCTTCACTTTCTCACAAGTAGTTTTCAGGAGTTAAGGCCAACCTTCATCTGGACTATAAGTGGAGTCAGCAGAAAATGTGACTCCCCAAGGATGCCCATAGACAAATACCCCAAATCTTTGAATATGTGACCTTATATGACAAAGAGACTTTGATGATATGATTAAATTAAAGAATTTGAGATGAGATTATCCAAGTGGGCCCAATGTAATCACAAAGGTCCTGATAAGAGGAAGGTAGGAGGGACAGAGTTAGAGAGGGAGAAGTTACCAAGACAACAGAGGTTGGGGTGTTGCATGGTCAGGAGCACGTGCCAGCAGTCTCTAAAATCTATGATGGACAAGTGAAGAGATGTTCCCCCAGAAGCAGCAGGAGGATTGCAGCCCCGCCGATATCTTGATTTTAGACTATGAAACCCATTTTGGACTTCGTACCTCTAGGATTCTAAGATAATAAATTAAAGACACTATGTTTGTGGTGATTTGTTACAGCAGTAGAAACTTGTCTTTTTGTGTGTGGGAAAGGTTAATCATAGTCTTTTGACATACCATATGCACAAAGTAACTCACCATGGATAATAAGCCAAAATTTAGAACTTTAAAATCACTTCAAAAATGTAGAACATATTTACAACCTTGAAGTAGAAAAATATGTTTTAGATAAGACATAGGAAATAATTGGACTTCATCAAAAATAGAAAATAAACTTCTGCTTATTAAAAGATACCATTAAGAAAATTTAGAGGAAACCCAAGACTGAGGGAAAATAGTAACAATACATATATTTTGCAAGGATTCTTTATCCAAAATATATAATGAATATATACAACTCAATAGGAAGACAAGAGCCTGTGAGAAAATTTTGATTGCTCAAATTTCCAAATTCCTAATCTAATAAAAGACAAATAATCTGGAGTTTACAATATGAGCAAAAGAAATTCATAACACACACACACACACACACACACGCACACGCACACACACACACACACACACACACACACACACACACACACACATACAAATAGCCAACAAGCATATAAAAATAAGTTGAAAATTATTAGTCATAAAATGAGTTAAATTAAGGTTGTCAAGGAGGTATAGCAACTGGAATGCTCATATACTGCTAGTGGAAAGGGTATAGCTACTTTGGAAAACAGGTTGGCAGGTACTCATAAAGTTAAAACTATATTTTCCATATGTCTCAGTAATTCTACTCCCAGGTATTTACCCAAGGAAAATAAAAATATTTTTTCTACACAAACACTTGTACATGGATATTCATCAAAGCTTGATTTATCGTAGCTCAAAACTGGAAACAACCCGAATATTCATCAACAAATAAAAGAATAAAAATTTCAGTCAATCTATGTAATGTAATACTACTTGGATAACAAGAAATGAACCACTGCTACATGAAACAAAAAAATCAATCTCAAAAATAACCTGGGAGAAAGATGTCAGACACAAAAGAGTAAATTCTATACAGTTTTATTCTGATGAAACTCTAAAAAAGGCAAAACTAAAATCCAGCTTTTATTAATAGAAATCAGATCCCTGGTTGCCTGGGACCAGGGGTACTGGTGGACATTGATTGGTAAGAAGCAGAGAACTTTTTGGGGTAATAGAAATAGTCTATATCTTGACTTAGTGGTTGTTCAACGGGTAAATACACTTGTCAAAACTCATTTAACTGGGCGCATTCTAACTGTCATTTATACTCTAATCAAGCTTTTAAATTTTTTAAATGTCAAAAGTATATGCATTAAAGAAGTGGCAATAAAGATAAAAGCATGTCTAGGACAAGAAATTAAGGATGAGATTCTCTATTGAAGGCAAGAGAACTATCAAGGCAATAACAAGTCTTGTCAAACAGCACTAGAGCAGGCAACAAAATGGCTCCCACAGGCCAAAGACAGTGATTTGAACATCAAAAATAATAATAAATGCAATCAAATGAAACACATTTAATATTTAAATATCAATAGATTCCATAATAAGAGAGAGGGAGAGAGAAGGCAGGGAGAGAGAAACAAAAAGACAGAAGCACAGAGAGAAGAGAGATAGAAACTTGTTAGACACCACTGGAAGTAAATGGGCAATTGGACTACTGCCAATCTTTTTTTCCTGAAAATTGGCAATTGAAGGAAATAATTAAGTAATCTGCATATCCTTTTCAAACTGTCTGGTACAGAAACCAAGTATCCATAGGTGATAAGGAGAATTTCTTAT
Organism: Carlito syrichta; assembly: GCF_000164805.1. Lineage (NCBI taxonomy): Eukaryota > Metazoa > Chordata > Mammalia > Primates > Tarsiidae > Carlito > Carlito syrichta. The sequence continues at coordinate 124,823 of NW_007246569.1, forward strand.
TTACAGAAGAAGAACAACAGACAATTAAAAAAGCAATCATATAATCAGCAAATTTGTATTTTAAATCCCAGTTGAAATCATTAGCTCAGGCAATGGCCTTCAATACATAAACAATTAGTAAAAATTTACCTTTTATTATTATTAATATCACTATCATTATCATTATTATTGTTATATGAGTCAGGGTTTCATTCTGTTACCCCAGCTGGAGTGCAGTGGTGCTACTATAGCTCACTGCAATCTTCAATCCCTAGACTCAAGAGATCATCTCAATTCAGCCTCACAAGTAGTTTGGACTACAGATCACATCTGGTAATTTTTGTTTGTTCGTTTTTGACGTTTTGGTAGAGATGGGGTATCCTCTGCTTCACAGGCTGGTCTTGAACTCCTGAACTTGAGCAATCCTTCTTCCTCAGCTCCCTAAGTGTTGTGTGACCCATCATGCCTGGACCTTTACTTACTATTTCAAAGAAAACATGATGATAAAACTGAGCTGTTCCGCCTGAACCAACTGACTTCACCAGTAATAGTGGAACAACATGAAATTGTGTATTCCCTGACATGTTGCAACATGAGCCAGGTTATGATGTGTTATTGTCCAAAATATTGAACTTGAGTCTAATTAAGCTTATAAAGGTAACTTCCACACAAAGGAAATATAGGGGAATGAAAGAATATGTTAACGGCTAGGCATGGTGGCTCATGCCTGTAATCCCAGCACTTTGGGAGGGCAAAGTAGGAGGACTGCTTGAGCCTAGGAATTTGAGACTTGCTTGAGCAACATAATGAGACCTCTTCGCTACAAAAGAATGAAAAAAATTAGTGGGGCATGGTAGTGCACAACTATAGTCCCAGCTACTCAGGAGGCTGAGGCTCACCAGAGCCTAGGAGGTCAAGGCTGGAGTGAGGTGTGATTGTGCCACTGCACTCCAGCCTGAGCAATACAGTGAGACACCGGGAGGAAAAAAAAGTTAAAAGGCACCATCAGAAAGCAAACACTACAGGATAGAAGAGGCTGAAGTCCAATTTTTAAAGCTCTGAAAGATAAAAATTTCAATCAAGAATTTCCTGCCCAATTAAGCTGAGCTTCATCAGTGATGGAGAATAAAAATCCTTCCCAGACATTCAATCTCTAAGAGTTTATGCTGCCTCCAGGCCAGCTCTATAAGAAATATTTAAGAAAATATTAAACACAGAAGAAATAAAAAATAATGATCATGGCTTTCTCAAAAATGCAGGAAAAAGATTGAAAACACACATAAATCAGCTCAAAAAAAGCAAAAGAAAGCCAACAAATGAACAAACAAACAAAAAACAAGAAACTCTATAAGAACCTCATGACAGGGATAAACCCTCACATCTCAATGATTAGCCTGAATGTGAACGGACTGAATACACCACTGAAAAGACATAGAAGGGTAAACTGGATAAAAAATCATGATGCAACAATATGCTGTCTCCAGGGGACTCATCTCACCAGAAAGGACACACAGACTCAAAGTAAGAGGAGGAAAACAAATCAGTCTAACAGAACACAGAAGAAAGCAGGAGTTGTGATCTTAAAATCAGACAAAATATCCTTTATGCTACCAAAAATTTTGAACATAGAGGGAAGGTCACTGCATAATGACAAAAGGTTCATTCCATTAACAAGAACTATCCATCCTAAACGTATATGCACCCAACATAGTAGCACCAACTTTCATAAAGCAGCTTCTAGGTAAATTTTAAAAAGATATTGGCTCTAACACTATAATAGCTGGGTACTTAAATACCCCACTCACGACCCTAGACAGATCATCAAGGTAAAAAATGAACATAGAAATCTGGAAATTCAACTTGACACTTGACCATATGGACTCAATACCTATAGAACACTCCTCCCAACAATCACAGAAAATACATTCTACTCATCACCACATGGAACATACTACAAGATCAACCACATCTTCAACAATAAATCAAGCATAAACAAATTTAATAAGATTGAAATACTGCCACACACCTTCTCAGACCACAGTGGTGGCATAAAAATAAATATCAACACCAACAAAGTTCCCCCAAAACCCACAAAGACATGGACACTAAGCAGCATGATGCTGAATAACTCCTGGGTCAACACAAAATCAAAACAGAAATTAAAAGATTCCTGGAAACAAATGAAAACAAAGAAGCATCTTACCAAAATTTCTAGGATGCCATGAGAGCCATGCTAAAAGGGAAATTCATACTCTATACCCACAAATGAACAAAATGGAAAGATCACAAGTAAACAGCCTAACAAATCACCTAAAGGAGCTAGACAGGCAAGACTACCAAAACCCTAACTTCAGCAGAAGAATTCAGATCACCAAAATAAAAGCCCAAATTAGGGACATAGAAGACAAAAGATAATGCAACAAATCAATGAAACAAAAAGCTGGTTCTTTGAAAGGATAAACAAGATTGACTGACAAAGTAAAAGAGAAAAAGTTCAAATAAACACCATCACAAATGTAAATTCAAGTCACAACTCACCCCAAAGAAATACAAAAGATTATAAGAGACTACTATGTACACTTGTATGGAAACAAACTTGAAAACCTAAAGGAGATGGAGGACTTTTTGACATCACACAACCTCCACAGGTTGAAACAAGAAGAAATTGAGGCCCTAAATAGACCAATAACAATCCAGGAAATTAACTATGTCATTTAAAAAACTAACTACAAAAAAAAGTTGCTGACCAGATGACTTTTCAGCAGAATTCTACAAAACATACAAGGAGGAGCTGATACCAATCCTGTCTGAAATTATTCTAGGCAATTGAGAAAGACAGAACTCTCCCTAAATCATTTTGTGAAACTAACATCACGTTGATACTCAAAACGGGTAAAGATCCAACAAAGAAAGAGAACTACAGGCCAATATCCTTGATGAACATAGAAGTCAAAATTCTCAACAAGATTCTAGCAAACTGGATCCAACAACACATCTAAAAAATCTTCCACCATGACCAAGTAGACTTCATCCCCGGGATGCAGGGCTGGTTTCACATCCACAAGACCATAAACATAAATAAATAAATGAACAGATTTGAAAACAAGAACCTCATGAATATATTATTAGACGTGGAAAAAGCTTTCAATAAAATCCAACATCCCTTTTGATAAAAACCCTTGAACACCTAGGTATAGGTAGACTATGCCTCAAAATAGTAAGAGTCATTTATGAGAAACCCACAGCCAACATACTGCTAAGCAGACAGAAATTTGAACCATTTCTGCTGAAAACTGGAACAAGACAAGGTTGCCTACTCTCACCCCTCCTGTTCAACATAGTGTTGGAAGTCCTAGCTGAGCAATCGGACAAGTGAAGAAAATCAGGGGTATCCAAATAGGAAAAAAGGAAGTTAAGTTATCCCTGTTTGCAGACAACATGATTCTATTCCTTGAAAACCCAAGAGAATCTGTCAAAAATCTCCTTGCACTGATAAAGGAATTTGGCAAAATCTCTGGGTATAAAATAAACATGCAAAAGACAGTCGCATTCCTATACACCAACAATAAACAAACAGGAACCCAAATGAAAAGCACAATCCCATTCACAATAGCCACAAAATAAAATGAAATACCTTAGCATCTTCCTAACCAGAGAAGTGAAAGACCTTTACAACAAAAACTACAAAACATTGTTCAAAGAAATCAAAGATGACACAAACAAATGGAAAAATATTCTATGCTCATGAATTGGAAGAATCAACATTGTTAAGATGTCCATCCCACCCAAGGCAATCTACAGATTTATTGCAATACCCATTAAATTACCAGCATAATTCGTCTCAAACCTGGAAACGACAATACAGAATTTCTCTTCTTTCTTTTTTTGAGTTAGAGTCTCACTCTGTCACCCAGGCTGGAGCGCAGTGGCATACTCACGGCCACCCCAGCATCAACCTGCTGGGTTGAAGCGATCCTTCTGCCTCAGCCTTCCAAGTAATCAGAACTAGAAGTGCATGCTATCTTGCCTGGCCAATTTTTTTATTTATTGTCTCGAACCACGAACGTAGGCCATCCACTCACCTCAGCCTCCCAAAGTGCTGGGATTAGAGGCTGAGCCACCAAGCCCAGTGACAATACAGAATTTTCTGTGGGAAAATGACCACAATTAACCAAAACAATCCTCAGCAAAAGAAAAAAAGTGGGAAGTATTACACTTCTAGACTTCAAACTTTATTATAAGGCAACAATAATCCAAACAGACTGGTATTGGTATAAGAACAGGCATAATGACTAATGGAACAAGATAGAGATTCCAGAAGTAAAAAACTCCAATTTCTCAACCAACTCATCTTTGACAAAGTCTCCACTAACGACTACTAGGAACAGGTGAACTTATCCAGTAAATGGTGTTGGGGAAACTAGCTAACCCATACAGAAGATTAAAACAAGACCCCTACTTATCACTATACACAAAAATCAACTCTAAATGGATCTAAAGTCTAAACATAAAACCTCAAATCATAAGAACCTTAGAAAATGCAGGTGACACCCTTATGGAAATTGGAACTGGCAACAAATTCCTGATCAAAAGTCCAAATGCCCACGCCATAAGAGATAAGATAGACAAGTGGGAACTCATCAAACTGACAAGCTTCTGCAAAGTCAAAGAAACCATCTAGAGAGTGGGGAGATAGCCTACAGAATGGGAAAAATATTTGCCAACTGTATATCTGGCAAAGACCTAACATCCAGTATCTACAAAGAACTCAAATGTGCCTAAAAGAAAAAAAAAAACCAACAGCCCTATTAAAACGTGAGCAAAAGATATGAATAGGCACTTCTCAAAAGAAGACATACAAGCAGTCAACAGATACTTGAAAAAATACTCAGCCTCATTAATCATCAGAAAAAATACTCAGCCTCACTAATCATCAAAGAAATGCAAATAAAAACCACATGATGATATCACCTAACTCCTATCAGGATGGCTATCATCATTAACTCAAAAAACAACAGATGCTGGGGAGGATGCTGGGAAAAGTGAACACTTCTACACTGTTGGCGGGAGTGTAAACTAGTACAACCTCTGGAGAAAACAGTTTGGCAATTCCTAAAAGATCTAAAAATTGACCTTCCATATGACCTCATAATTCCCTTCTGGGAATATACCAGGAGAAACCCAAATCATTCTATGAAAAAGATACCTGCACACGCATGTTTATTGCAGCATTATTCACAATAGCAAAAACATGAAACCAGATGTGCTGCCCATTGAAAGAGCACTGGATTAAAAAAATGTGGTACATATACACAATGGAATATTATGCTGCTGTAAAGAAGGACAAAATTATGAACTTTGTAGCAACTTGAATGGACTTAGAGTCTATAATACTGAGTGACCTATCACAGAAACAAAAAAGTGAGTACCACATGTTCTCACTCATAAGTGGACCCTGAGAAATTATCTTAATACTATAAGAAAGGGATTGGCAGTAGTGTGAAACTGCCAGGGGAGGGGAGGGGCATACCTCTTCAATAAGGGTACCTGCTCTCAGACAATATGAAGCTACTTTATCTAAGACTAATTTATCAGTATTAATGGATATTTTTTGCTTTCATCTACCATATTAGTCCATTCATCTATTGCTACAGGTTAAACATTCCTTACTTTAGTGACCTGAAGCTACTAAATTATGTACTAGAGTTCTGTGTACTGACTTTGCTCAGTTGGAGGGTTGTTATTTGGGCTTCTCACATCAATTGTAGTCAAACAGCAGCTGGAGTTGGAGATTTGAAGGCTCAAACTGGGCCAGCTTCCTAGAATGGCTCATGCAGATTTCCGTCATTAGACAATGACTTTCAGCTCATTGGTTATCTAGGGACGTTGACCAGAATCCCCTCTCGTGTGGCTACGGTCCCTTACAGCACTGCAGCTCTGCTCCAGATGGGTGCTCCTAGAGTGAAGATTCCAAGACATCCAATTAGACACGGCAGGGCTTTCTGTGCCTTAGGTTTGAAGTCCATGAGCATCACTTCTTTCACATTCTTTTGGTCAAGGCTACTCAGTAGGGCCAGCTCTGACTTAGGGGGCTGGGAGAATTATTCTCTTTTGATGTAAAGAGTGGCAGGTGAGTACAGGTAAGGAAGAAAAAGTGATAGTCATATTTCATTTCTATCTCACACAATTTGCTTCTCATGTCTCAATCACTTCAGAATTCAGACAGCAAAAAAGAGATTGGGCTTCTACAGATGTGTAATAAAATTGTTCGTAGAAATATTTTACAGGGCAGTTTGACTGTATCACCTAGTGGCATATCTACTAATATAAATTCTAGAATTTCTCTGGAAGACTTGCTCATGCATGCGCTCTATAAGATTTGTACAAGGTAGTTTATGTCTTTTTTATTTGTATTACAAGTCATAGGAACAATGTAAATAATCACCATAGAGGTGATGATTAAAAACTATGATATATTTATAAAATGTAATACTATGCAAAAGTTGAAAAGATCAAGGCAGATACAAATGCAAATGACAGGGAAACTTTTCCAAAGGTTTTACTCTATTACTTATCTTTTACTATAATAATAATAATAATACAAAGATGTTAATAATACATATAAAATTTTTTTTGAAAATCATTTATAAGACTATACAATACAATTTTAACAGTGGTTTATTCTTGGGGGAATATTGGGAGAAAGTTGCCAAGGGAAACTTAAGCTTAATCTATACTTAATATCTCATCATAAGAAGATATTCTTATATTATTTGCATAATTTAACAGACATTTTTAAACATACAGTAAATTAGAGATCAAACTATGATTTTATTTCAACAGTTGATGGTTCTTTCTTAGATTTACGCACCAACAGTAATGTGTTTCTTAAACAGGTATAGCAGGTAACACCTAAAAAATACTAACTATATTTCAAGTATTATAGAGAGTTAAGAAACAAGAACTCCTCTTTTCTTTTCTTTTTTTTTTTTTTTTTGAGTTGGAGACTCACTCTGTCGCCCAGACTGGAGTGCAGTGGCCGCTACCGGCCACCGCAACCTCACCTGCTGGGCTCCGGTGATCCTTCTGCCTCAGGCTTCTGAGTAGCCGGAATTACAGGCATGTGCTACCACGCCCAGCAGATTTTTTGATTTATTGTAGAGATGAGGTCTTGCTGCCCAGGCGGGTCTCGAACCCGCGAGCTCAGGCAATCCACTCACCTCAGCCTCCCAAAGGCGCGGGATTACAGGCTGAGCCACCGAGCCCGGCTCTCTTTTCTAATAATGTTTATAAATAATCAGAAGATAGATGTAGGAATCAGGTCAATGAACATCATCATTTAAACTGTATTGTTGTTTAAAACTAAGTTAGAGGTTTTGGCTCAAATGTGAAGGCCGTATGAACTACTGCCCATATTATACCTCAGAAGTGGGTATCTTCACAATTACAAAAAGGGCTTGAAAACTGTAGCACCCCCAGGGAGTAGCTGCCCCTATAAAATTTACTACATAGGAAAGCAGGAAATACGTGGTCAACAAATTTTCTTCGGATACGCGGTAGGCAGAATTCTACGAGAAACCCCCTGCCCCAGATTCCTGGCTCTTGGTGAACACATACCCCTTTCCTGATATTCATTCATATACTAATCTAGGTGTACCTGTGAAGGAATTTTGCATATACAATTAAGGTCCAAAATCAGTTGTCCTTATCATGATAAGAAGATTATCCAGGTAAGCCTTCCCTAACCAAATGAACGCTGTAAAACTGATCTCAGGTCAGAGACAGAGAAGTAAAAGATTTAATGCATGCTGTTGTGTGTTGAAGCTGCAGGGAACCCGGGGTGAGGAATGTGGGCAGCCTTTAAGTGCCGAGACTGCCCCCGATGGACATCTAGTAAGGAACTGACAAACCTCAGTTTACAGTCTCAAGGAACTGAATTCTGCCAACATAAGCAATACGCTTGGGAGTAGATATTTCCCCTGAGCCTCCAGACAACTCTAGCCAACACCTTTATGTCAGTTTTGTGATACCTTGAGCAAAGGACTCAGTAACACCATGGAAGACTCTGGCCTACAGAACCATGAGCTAAGAAACAGGTGTTGCTTTCATTTACTTAGTTGGTAGTAATTTGTTCCACCGCAACAGACAACTGATACACAAAGGGAGAAGATTAGAAAGAGTTAAGCCATGAATGCACCAAACAGAAAAGTGGAAGATAGATGGAAGGGAATGAGAAAAGCCCAAATATTACTTTAATAGAGGTTCTGCCACATGAAAATACAGGAATGGGTATTCCACGTGGGTATTCCAGTAGCATAGATTAAGTATAGATTACTTCATCTATGTTTCAATTGAGTATAGATTTAAGTTATAGACTCCCTTGGCATCTCTCTAGAGCCAAATATTCCCCCAAGAACAAACGATTGTTGAAATTATATTGTATGGTCCTATAGATTATTTTCCAATAAAATTATATATGGACATCTTATTAATATGTTTGCATTATTAATATCATTAATAATATCATGAGATCATGGGGTGTTCCAGCGTGAGTGTTCTACCTGACACCTGACATAGACTTGGAGACTTTAACCATTCGTTCCAGTCAGCTGCTTCTGAGCCCCTAGATGTGTGTTCTCAAGAGGCTCCATTCATATTTTCAGCAGGGCAAGTCTCTGGCTGGAATTGCTTATGCTTTCCAAGAGTTTGCTTTCCTTAAACCTCACACACTAAATATGTCAGATATATCCCCCAATCATTGGGACGACCAGAAACACTCCCTAGCTTTTCACATGTCCTCCAGTGGGGGTAACAGTATTATTGGTTGAGACCCAATGAAGCTCAAACTCCATATTGCACAGATAAAGGAAGGGAGAATAAGTGAGAAAGGGGAATTCTGAGAAGGTGCTATGGCCCTGAAACCATGCCCCACAGGGTTAAAGAATTTGATATTCGTGACCCGCCTAGGAAACAGGGCGAGACCTCACCTCTACAATAAATCAAAAAATCAGCCGGGTGTGGTAGCGCGCGCCTGTAATGCCGGCTACCTGGAAGGCTGAGGCGGAAGGATAGCCAGAGCCCAGCAGATCGAGGCTGCGGTGGCCGGGAGCGGCCACTGCACTCCAGTCTGGGCGACAGAGTGAGACTCCAACTCAAAAAAAAAAGAATTTGATAACCAGCAAAAACTTTTTGAGCTTGCCTTGCAGAACAAAGAGAATAAAACAGTTTGTTACAATCACTTCTGTTTGCAACAAAATTGGCTGAAAGGCTAAGTCTGGTTGGAACCCATTGGAATTTGAACAGAAAGGACTGCTTGCCAGATGAGTGACCTTTTGGCTTCAGAGAGCTGACCGCTCCACCCTCAGACCATGGTAATGCCATCATTTCCTGAATACGCAACCTACGAAGAAGCATATAGGGGAAACAGCACATGCCCAAGGGACTTTCTAAATTCTCTTTCCTTTCAGCCAGTCATTTTTCAGCCTCCAAGCCTCACTCTTAGAATCTCTCACTTAAATCTATGGCTGTGGGAGTGGTACAGAAAGATAGATTTCAGTCCAACTCCTGTTTTCTTGCTTGGCTGACTATAAATAAACCTTTATCACTGCAAAACCTGGTGCTATGGTGTTTGGCTTTCCATTGCACATGAGCAAATGAACTCAGGTATGGTTTGATGACAGTCCCTTGGTGTCATAACTACAGGTTGAATTCTTAGTAGATTATTTCTGCAAGCGTAAGTTATAATATAATAAGAATTTCAGTACAAGGTCTTTACCATAATGGCCACTATGAAATGATTTTGGATACTCATGTCACCCTACTGCACTTGTGCCAAGGGGTCATTCACATGTCATCTTTTTAGAAAAGTCTTACAGTTCTACCTAAAATTGTAATCTCCTTCCCCCATGACCAGTACTCAGTATCATCTTCCTTCTTTAATTTATTTTTAACATAATACTTAATACCTTTTACTAGTCTAGAGATTTTATAGATTTTTTGGGGGGGGGATCTATTAACCTACAACTAGACAATAAACTCCTGAAGTAAAGGATTTCAGTCTGTTTTGTTCCCTGTGTGTCTCTGGTACTTGTATCATTGTCTAACACTTGTTATACACTCAGTGTTGATGGAATGAATGAATGAGTGAAGCTGTTGTTCTAAGTATTTCACAAGTGATTATTTTCTTTCCTTCTGTTTGTAGAGAAAAATATTAGAAGTAATAAAATCACTTTGTATTTACTAAAATACAATGAAGAAGTTTATGAACATAAAAGTATATCTAATAAGGAGATTTTGTGTTTGATTTTAGAAAACTGGAGTACAAAATTTAAAAATTTGCTTTATTTTCTCGATCAAAAATATTTTAATTCTTTATAAAAGAGTCATGAATCATGTATTTCTTTTTATAAATTAAGTAAGTATTGACCAGCTCAGACAGCAATACTATACATTCACATTCTTTTTTCAATTTTGCAGTAAATTATTAGTCTACATTTTTTTCTTCACCCTGTCCCCTCCCTATAAGAAAAAGATCAATAAGTAGGCCTTTTTTTTTTTTTTTGGTTTGTCATTTTGTATTGTTTTGTTTTGGAAACACAGAGATAAATTCAGCTTGGTAGTTGACCTTGAGAAGCTTATTTTTTATTGGTAGCAGGAAGAGGTATGCATGCAAAATATTGTTAACAGCCCAGGGTGTATATGTTTTCTCATACTGATAGACTGGATATGTACTCTAAAATCTTAATTATAATCATTTAAAGAGATGTCATATGTTTTAAAAATTGATTTAATTATATTTTTACTCTTTAGATCATTTTATTTTTTTCTATGGTGAAAGTTTATGTAGAGACAGAATACAAAGTTTTTGCAGCATATTTTCTTTTTTCACTGGTTTCAAGATTATTTCAAATAGTAAATAAGACTGTAGTTAACTTGCTTTACAATTCACTGGTATCAACTTTATGTTCATATCGATCTTCTTTCTCATAAATGCAATTACAGTTTTCCTGAAAAATGGAAAAATACCAGTGCATGAGTTTACTGCCTTCCTGAATGTTTTAATCTGAGGGTTCAGTGTTACATTGAATACAATTGCACTCAAATGTCCTCCAGAATTTACAACAAGTAATTTGAACATACCAGAATCATTTTGTTCTTGTTTAAAGATCTGATTTTTAAAAATATATTAGGTAGATTTTCTACTACATACTGTGACTGGCAACAAACCAAACATTTACTTGAATTGTTATGATGATATTTTAATCTAAAAGATCACATTACAATCAACCCTAGGAGCACTTACTGCATTTACCTGAAAGAAAGAAAGAAGATAATTTTTTTCCAAGAAATTTAACCCAAACACCTGGGGGAACTGACGCTTGCTGGAGGAAAGGGATTATGTTTCATACACTAGCATCAATTCATGGTACAGAATGGTGAAGTCTGACTAAAAACTTTTTAAGTTTGATTAGCAATTACTGAGTATGTTTTAAGGGCCCAGTTATTGAAATGAACATGGAGATAGTCTATGGCTCTGAGGGAATATGACTGATGGATTTATGGAATTAAGAATTAACAGGCAGGCACAGCAAATTTAAAAGACCTTAAAAGGGAACTGGTCAGGAAAATAATAGAACAATGCTAAGCCGGGTTAGATATGGGTCTCAAGGTTGGGTCCCTTCTGGATTGGATTAACCAACTCTGGAAGTGAGTTCTTCACAGGCCCAGGGCTCATTAATTTCATCTCTCTCACTGTGGAGACCCCACCAGGGATTATTTCAAGGAGAATATTCGTGAAATGAATATATGGGCCAGAAAGCAGTGGGAAAGTTACAGGAAAGAAGACACAAAGACCCACAAACAGTGCCGGGCCCACATGTGTTAGAGAAGTAAAGTGACCTACTAAAGAATAATAAGGGGTTGGGAAACCCAGCTGAGCCCTCCCAAAGGAATATTGGAACAGAAAAGGGAGATTTATCAAATAGAAATACTATTTTAAACATGGAGCATTTAAAATCTGAGGAAAGACTGTTTCTTAAGGAACACAGGGCAGAAGTATTGGAGCTCTGGAGTTCCTAGAAGCACGCACTTCAGAAACATCAATAGCTTCAGTTCGGGAATCTGCTGAGGATGTTTCCAGTCTCCAGCTGAAAAAAATTTGGTTTAAGTGTACTGCACCTTTCTTAGAAAACAGATATCACAGGCCAAACAGAACACATGAAAAGAGTTCTGGCGACAAACTTAGTGTCAGGACAGAAACGCCTGCTTAAGACAGAATTGCAACCCTGACACGGATGCAGCTCTAAGTTTCTAGAAACAAAAAGCTGAAAGAGAAAAAGAAAAATAAGAGGTTTTCAAAGAGCAGAAAGAAAATGAGAGGTGACAAAGGTTGGTACCATGTGAATTTCTAAACTTTCCACAGTAATGGCTAACATTCATTGAGTGGCTACCGTGGACTGGGCACTGTTTCATTTTTACATACTATATTGGCCCTTGTGTTAATTCCTACGACATAATGATGAGGTGAGAATCTCTTCTAATTTTTTAATTTTGTTTTGCAAATGAAAAACTTAGATACTGGGAGCATGTAGCTTGCCCAAAGTCACATAAGTAATCAGAAAAGCTGGGATTCATGCCCACAAAGTTTGGCTCCAAAGATGGGACTCTTGATTACCATCCTACAAAGGCAAGAATGAGTCTACAAAAAAGGAAATAATTTGCCTGCCCCACCATGGTATATGCATGGTGCCAAGTTAAATTCTGTGAAGAGAAATATCCCTGCTCAGATAAATGGTGTATTGCAGAAAACTGGCAAAGACTGATATCTTGAAAGACTGAAACTAAGATGGTCTCTTCTTGGTATGGCAGACATTGACTAAATAACCACATGTCCAATTCCATCCATCTTATTCTCTGTCCAACCTCAGGTGGTCATGTGGCATGGTGTTAGCCAATGAGATTCAAATGAAAAGATTATTTTTTAATTTCAGTTTTTTGACTTTTCTTTTGTTGTTTTAATTTAAAGTATTTAATTGAGCAAAATGATATACATAAGGTATGCCATATGATGATTTGATATAGATATACATGGTATACTGGAGTAAGTAAGAAAATTTTGGTCAAGGGAACATGCAGAAAGATTCTGGTTGCAACCTCCAGAAAAGCTTTTATTTTCCTGACAGAAAAGGAAACTCAGCTGGTGCACCCTTTTGTGCGTTGCTGTCTTTTCTTCTTCCATCCTGGAAGACAAGCCTTTCAGAGATCATGAGGAGAAACAGCAGCTGAGGATGGTGCCAGAAATGCATAGAGGATCCTGAGCCGTTGATGAAACCACCCACCATATTCCCTAGGTCTGAACTGGCCACCTCTGCACTTCTTGTTTGGAAGATAAATGCATCATTGTCATTTTATTAGTTAAAAAGTAAGTGAACATATTCAAATAATTTATGAGTACTTTATGCTGATTTTCCTCATCTTTACTGCTCAAATTTATCTAAATATTTGACAACTACTATCTCCAAGGGGATAATTCCTTAATTACAAGTTGCTTATCAACAGCCTCTTGGATCTCACTCTCTCCAGATGTCTCTGAGCAAGCCATTCTGTGAAGCTTGTGAGGGCCTGATCTCTCTGACCCTTAGCTTTGGCCCCAGACACCCTGCCTGTTCTAACTAGTAATACCTAAACCATCTCCCTTTTCTGTAATACCCAGTTTAGGCGTGGGCATGCCATCTCTGCCCTTTCTGGCTCTCTAGCTTTAATTGTCAAGAAAGCATGCGTTCTGAAAAGAAAAGAAAAAATTATATGAACAATTAGGAAATACTGTATTTTAAACTTCCTATGTGAATAGGTGGTTTAATGTGTTTGTTTATTTCTCTTTAATGTTTTAAAAAATATTATCTGGGAATAGGTAGCCATTAATACATTTAAGATTCTAGAAATATCGGCAAGGCAAAGTGGTTTATGCCTGGCCTGCGAGCTCAGCACTTCAGGAGGCTGAGGCAGGATTGCTTAAGGCAGGAGTTTGAGATCAGTTTGGGCAACACAGAAAGACCCCTGTCTCTATTAAAAGAAAAAGAAAAAGGAAGGAAGAAAAGGAAAGAGGGAAGGGAAGGAGGGAAAAGAAAAGAAGAAAAGAAAAATAGTGTTATAAATCAGTGATTCCCAAAATAAGTCTCTCTGGGTCAGCAGCATATGCATCGTCTGGGTATTGTTAGGAATGCAAATTTCCAGGCTCTAGTTCTGATCTCCTAAGTCAGACATTCTGGGAGTGGGGTCCAGCAAGCTGCTTGTCCAACTCTTCCAGGGGATTCCGATGCATGTTCAAGTCTAAGAACCATTTCTCTGGTCTCTAAGTTGTTCGACTATCTCCCTTTCACTCATAGTAAATACATTTATATACTGAAATGCCAACTCCTTAAGAGCAAGACCTGAGTCTTATCTAATCTCTGTGTTCCTAATATGTAGAAATTTGTCTCACACAAGAACAGTTGATAAAATATACAGGCCAATGAATTAATCACAGCATGACAGTGGTGACACTTTATTTTTAAAATAAGGCCAAATAAAGACAATTCATTCATTTTAAAAAAGGCAACTAATTCATAAATTTGAATCAGAAATACTACATATGAAATACCAGACATTGTTCTTTTTACTTTGTTGTAATAGCTACATCTATTGCTATTTTTATTTTTTATTTGAGTTATATTTATATGCATAAAAGTATATAAAATATCCACATACAATTCAAAATTTAAAAATAAAGGAAACAGGTACAAAACCACCATTAATTAAGAAATGCACTTTTTTTTCATAGTGACTGTTTTAATTCACATTTTCACAGAAAACATACAAGGGGTTTCCATTTTCCACATTCTGACTAGCATTTATTAATTTTCTGTCTTTTTGATTATACTCATTATAATTGAGATAAGATTATATTTGATTTGCATTTTTCTTTTTTTAATCAATATTTTTTATTATGATATTGTGGGGTACAGTTAAGGGTTAGATATACAGATATGCTTCATTCAGGCCCCCTTGTAGATAACAGGTGTCTCCCCGTCCCCAGACAGATGTTTACTACCGTTAATCCCACCTCCCTTCCCCCCCATAGTTTCCCACCACTGTCAGTCATTTTCTTATAGTATTACATTGGATGTTCAAGGTCCACTATATGAGTGAGATACTCAGATCTTTGTTTCTGTGAGAGGTCACTCAGTATTATAGACTCCACTTCCATCCAGGTTGCTGCGAAATTCATGAAGAAATGCAATTTTTAAAATAATTCAGAACTCCTCTTTCTGCCTCTCTCCTGCTTCTTCACTTGAAATCATTACTACACAACACGTTGTGATCTCCGTTCTTTTAAATATTTTACCATTCATATATTAATCCCTCAAACAATGCCACTTGCTTTCACCTGTTTTTAAATCATAGTCAATCGATTATTTGTGGCTTGTTTCTTGTTCTCCAGAGGAGAACCATTCAGACTGGCCTGTGGAACTGTGTTTTATTATCACTGCCACAGAGTTACATTGTGTGACTATGCCGTATATTTTTTGTCTCTTCTACTGTTTATGGGCATTAGAGTCATTTCCACTTGGTGCTGTTATGGACATTGCCTGGTTACAACAATCGTCACCATCTCCAGCCATACTTCAGTCAGTTATACCCCCCGCCCTCTTCTCTCCGCTGGTCCCACTGAATTATGTTGAAGCAAGTCATGGGCTCATGTGATTTCATTCATAGACTACCAAGATTCTTTCGATGAGTAGAATTCTTAATTTTAATGTAGTCACATTGATCAATTTTAGTGGGGTGGGCTCGTTTAGGCTATTAAAAAATACATTTCCTAGCTGGGCTCAGTGGCTCAGCCTGTAATCCCGTGCTTTGGGAGGCCAAGGTGAGTAAATTGCCTGAGCCCATAGGTTCAAGACTCGCCTGGGCAACTTGGCAAAACCTCATCTCTGCAATAAATAAAAAAAAATGAGCTGAGCATGGTAGTGTGTGCCTGTAGTTCCAGCTACTTGGAAGGCTGAGGCGGAAGGATCACCAGAGCCCAGCAGGTCGAGTCTGCGGTGGCCAGGAGCACGCCACTGCACTCCAGTCTGGGCAACAGAGTGAGACTTCAACTCAAAAAATAATAATAATACATTTCCTATATCATGTTTATAAAGATCTTTTTCTATCTTGCTTTTAAAATCTTTTTTAAACCTTTTTTAACCTTTCACATATAGGTCTTAATATGCCTAGAACTGGGTTTTGTTTAGAATTTAATTTCATGTTTTGTTCAATATGGATGCCAAGTTGTCTCTATGACACTCATGGAAAAAGTCCATCAGTTTACCACTGAGTTACAATACCACATCTGCTTCATTTCAATATCTGTATAGGCCAGTGACCAAGCTTTCTGCTGTGTTCCATTTGCTAACACTTCAGTTCTTGCACCAATAATCCTTTAGCTTTACATCTGAGAAGCAAGTACTCAACTTGTTTTTCTGAAGGACTATGGTTATTCTTAGTGTTTGCTACTCCCTTGTAAATTCTAAAAATCAACTTATAACATTAAAACTAATAGTAATTCTGGTTAGCATAACATGGTAAATTGATTTTGAGAGAATCACTATCTATACAATTTTGGCTCTATGAATCTATGTACATAATACATATCTCCTTTGTTTTTATACTTTTTAGTGTATTTGAATGAAATTCTGTGATTATCTCTTTGAAGGACTCATGACTTTGTTGTATTTATTCTTAGGTAATTATATTTTTATGCTATTATACATTTTTAAATTTGACATCTGTATATTGTTAGTATACAGAAATACAATTGGTTTTTACATTGATATTTGTATCTAGCAGCTGTGAAAAATTTTTATTAATTCAACATTTCATCTATAGTTTTTTAAATATTCGTAGTATCTATTGTTGCATAAAAATTTATCCCCAAGCCCAGTGGCTTAAACAAGAAATTATCTCTTATCTCTCGTGGCTTGTGTGGGTCAGGAATTCAGAGAGGGAAGAGTGGAAATGGTTGTATTTGCTTCGCAGTGTCCTCAGCTAGAAAGCTGCTGGCTTGAATCACCCAAAGCCTTGCTCACTTGCCAGCAATCCATGCTGACTACTTAGCTAAGACCTTATGAGGCTGTTGGCTGGAGCACTCCCATGAGGACGCCCCATGTGGTGTGGAATTCCTTCCAACACAGTGGCTAAGTTCCAAAAGTGTCCTGATAGAGAGAGAGAGAGCCACAACATTACTTCTCTGAATTCCATTGGTCTGAACAGTCATGCATTCCCTCCCAGATTCAAGGAGAGCAAGCACAGATGCCTCCTCTTGGTGGGAGAAGTCAGGCACACTATAAGCAGTGTAAGAGATAGTTTTGGCAGGACCATGTTGGAGCATAGGTTTGCACAATAATGTATACATAGATAAATTATCTTCAAATAATGATAATCTTGTTTCTTCCTTTACAGTTTTTATTTCTTTCTTTAATTTTTCCTTGCCACGCCACACTAGCAGGTAACTTTAATGCCATACCAAACAGAAGGAGTAAGAAGGAGAAACTTCAATTTCTCCCTTTCACAAAAAGAATGCTTTTAAGCATCCCATTATTAAGAAAGACTTTTGTTGTATGTTTTTATCGAAGTAAATATGACGATGTGACACTCCTGTCCCCCAGCAAGGAAAAATCTGCTGCCCATCTGTAACAGTGTAGTCAGCAGACAGCCTCCAGCTGACAGCCCTTCAGAGTTGCCTAGCCACAAAGAGCTGTGGTAGCTGCAGCTACACCCTGCCCAGGACAGCCCATCTCTGGAGACTGAGCAACATGGGACAAGGAGGACTTGGTTATTTTGGCCCAAGACAAGACCATCTGGCAGGCAGTTATAGCCCCAGAGTTCCCCACCTTGTTTTCTGCAGCTTGTCAGCCTGAACCACAGTTCATGTCTTCCTTTGACCAATCCTGTTTCTTATGACACATGTTGATTTTTAATAAATATCTTGCAGCCACCTCAGCACCTGACTCCAGAAAAGCCATCTCACAACTGTCAGCACAGATGTGGTAGGACAAAATGGGCAATGAAAAAGGTTTAGGTTTCTGTGAAAGCTCTCAGTTCTATCAGCTACGAGGGGTGGGATCTGGTAGTAAGTAGAACGGAGTATTTTCACAGAAGATGGTAGTCCAATTGTTACAACATCTACCAGAGGTAAACTTGAAGACTATTTCAGTGGAAAAGAGCCAGGCTTGGTGGCTCAGCCTGTAATCCCAGCGCTTTGGGAGGCTGAGGTGAGTGGATTATCTGAGCCCGTGCGTTCGAGACCCACCTGGGCAACTTGGCGAGACCTCATCTCTACAATAAAATCAAAAATTAGCCGGGCATGGTAGCACACGCCTGTAGTTCCAGCTACTTGGAAGGCTGAGGCAGAAGGATCATCGGAACCTAGCAGGTTGAGGCTGTAGTGGTCGAGAGCGTGCCACTGCACTCCATTCTGGGTGACAGAGTGAGACTCCAACTCAAAAAAAAAAAAAAGAAAAGAAAACATTAGAGAGTTAGAGCTGAGTATTCGATATATCTGGAGAAAATGGCAGCTGTAATGAAAAGGGATCAAATAATATATTCATCTGTGAGGCCTACCATAACAGAATTCCACAACTGAGTGGTTTAAACTACAGAAATTCATTTTATCTCAGTTCTGGAGACTGGAAGTCCAAGATTAAGATGTCAGTATGGTTGGTTTCTCTTAAGGCCTCCTTTCTTGGCTTCAGATGGCTGGCTACTCATTGTGTCCTCACATGGTTTCCCTCTGTGAGCACATGGAGAGAGAGAGTGAGAGCTGGTATCTCTTCCTCTTCTTATGAAGATACAGTGCTGCTGGATTAAGGCCCAATTCATGACCTCAGTGAAACTTACTTATTTTCTTAAAGGTCCAATCCCCAAATATAGTCACATGGGAGGTTAGGGCTTTGAATTTGGGAGAGGGGCATAATTCAGTCCATAACAGACAGCTACTGCTAAGCACTAGTGATGCACTACAAAATGATAATGAACAGCCGAAATTAGTAAGAGATACTTAATTGAAAATCAGATGTGAAATTCAGGGGCCTATTTGCTTGTAGATAAAAAGAGGAAGCCAGAGTAACTAGCAAGCAGGTCTGAGTAGTACACCCTCAATCTACTGTAATCTCTAGCTTGCCATGCAAGACACATCAGTCTAGTGCATTCAAGCAGCAGTACCTCCATGGTCCCTTTGAACCCCTTTTTTGAGAAGAAACTGGAAAGGGGACATTAGTGGAACAAACTAAAGCTCCCATTGCCATGACTGGGCTTAAGCTGCAACTAATACTCATCGTCTGCCTCCTTGACTTCCATTCAGTAGGCCATAGTGACTTACCAGCAGGACTGGAAGATGAGACCCAATCCTTCATGACTGGGGATTTTTAGTGGTACCTGTTCATTCACAATCACAAGTCAATAAGTCCATTTCCTTGTGATTCCTCTGGCCCTTTAAGTTTACCTGTAGCCCTGACCCCTTTTCCCTAGCTGGTCAATTAACCCTGCCAGATGGTGACTCCTCTCCCATGATACATTAAGTCATGCTACAATGTACAATTGTGTACATACTTCTTTTAAATTTTATTCCAATTTACCTTTGGGATACATACTTAGAAGTATATATCAGGTCAAAGAATAAATATGCATGCACTTTTTGAAAAATATTGTCAACTTTTTCTCTATAGATATTGTACCATTTTGAGTTTATTTTATTTTTTTATTTCAGGTAGTTCAAAGGCATATTTACTACATAGGCATATTGGGTCATGGTGGGGATTGGGTCTCAGGTGGCCCATTCCCCAGATAGTGAACATTGTGCCCCCTAGGTAGTTTCTGAGCCCTAACTCTCCTGCCCCTCCTCCCTTATTAATGCCCCCGGTATCTATTATTTCCATCTTGGCTCCCACATATGAGTGAGAATGTGATATTTTCTGTTTTTGAACCAGCTCCATCCAAGTTGTCACTAAGGACATGAATTCATTTTTTTTTTATGGCTAAGTAGTATTCAGTGGTGTACAAATAACACATTTTCATTATCCTCTGATCAGTTGATGGGCATTTAGATTGATTCCACATCTTTGCAATTGTGATTATGCTGCCATGAACATGTGGGTACAGGTATCTTTTTAATACAGCAACCTTTGTCCTTTGGGTAGATAGCTAGTAATGGGATTGCTGGATCAAATGGTAGATCTACTTTTAGTTCTTTGAGTAATCTGCATCCCACTTCCCTTGGAGGTTGTACTAATTTACACTCCCAACAGCAGTGTGTAAATTTTCTTTTCTCTGCATCTACACCAGCATCTTTTTGTTTTTGGTTTTTTTTTAATTTTTTTAATAATGGTCATTCTGACAAGTGTAAGGTAGTATCTCGTTGTATTTTAATTTTTAATTCCCTGATTATGAGTGATGTCGAGCATTTTTTCATATTTTTGACCATTTGCATATCTTTTCAGAGATGCATGTCATTTGCCCACTTTTTAATGGGGTTGTTTGCTTTTATCTTGCTGATTTGCTTAAGTTATTTGTAGACTCTCGATATTATTCCTTTGGCAGATGTATAGTTTGCAAGTATCTTCTCCCATTCTGTAGGTTACCTGTTTGCTCCTTGATTATTTCCTTTGCTGTTCAGAAGCTTTTTAGCTTAATTAAGTTCACTTATTTATTTTTGTTTTAGTTGCCTTTGCTTTGGGGTTTTAGCCATAAATTATTTGCCTGGGCTGATGTCCATTAGTGATTTTTCCTAGATTTTCTTCTAGGATTTTTATAGCTTCAGCTCTGATATTTAAGTCTTCAATCTACCTTGCGTTAATTTTTGTATATGGTGAGAGATAGGGATCAAATTTAATTTATCTGCATACAGCTATCCAATTTTTCCAGCACCATTTGTTGAATAAGGTGTCCTTTCCTCAGGGTATGTTTTTGTCTGCTTGTCAAAGATCCGTTGGTTGTAGGTATTTGGATTTATTTTTGGATTATCTATTCTGTTCCATTGGCCCATGTGTCTCTTTTGTATCAGTACCAACCTGTTTTGGTTACTACAGCCTTGTCATATAACTAGAAGTCAGGTAATGTGATGCCTCCAGCTTTGTTCTTTTTGCTTAGGATTGCTTTGGTTATCCTGGCTCTTTTGGGGTCTCATATGAATTTTATAATTTTTTTTCTAATTCTGTGGAAAAATTGCATTGGCAGTTTGTTAGAGATTAAATCTTTAGATTGCTTTGGGTAATATGGTCATTTTAATAATGTTGATTCTTCCAATCCATGAGCATGGAATGTTTCTCAATTTGTTTGGGCCTCTGCAATTTCTTTCATCAGAATGTTATAGTTCTTTTCGTAGAGATCGTTCACTTCCTTAGTTAAATTTATTCTTAGGTATTTTAGTTTTTTGGCTGCTATTGTAAATAGAAGTTAGCTCTTCATTTGATTGCAAACTTTGTCACTTTGGGTGCATAACAGTGCCACTGATTTGTGTGTGTTGATTTTATATCCTAAAACTACCAAATTCATTAATCAAGTCCAGGAGTCTTTTGGAGGAGTCTTTAGGATTCTCTAAGTATAAGATCATAATCATCAGCACTAAGAGATAGTTTGATTTCTTCTTTTCTAATTTTGATACACATTTTTTTCTTTTTCTTGCCTGATTGCACTGGCTAAGACTTCCAGTACCATGTTAAATAGTAGTAGTGAAAGTGGGAATCCTTGCCTTATTCCAGTTCTAAGGGGAAACAAGTTCAACTTTTCTCTATTCTGGATGATATTGGCTATTGGGTTTGTCAAACCACTGAGTATGTAAAATATAGCTTTTATTATTTTGAGGAATGTTCTCTCTATACCTGTTTTGCTAAAGGCTTTTAACAGGAAGGGATGCTGGATTTTATCAAATGCTGTTCCTGTGTCTATTGAAATGGTCATATGCTATTTTTTAAAATTAGGTTTATATAGTGGATCATGTTTATTGACTTGTGCATGTTGAACCACCGTTGTTTCCCTGGGATAAAACCCACTTGTAGAGTATAATTATTTTTTTATGTGCTGTTGAATTTGGTTTGCTAATATTTTGTTGAGGGCATTTGAGTCTATGTTTATAAGGGACATTGGTCTTTAGTTTTCTTTTTTGTTGTTGTTGTACCTTTTTCTGACTTTTTTATCAGAGTAATACTGGCCTTGCAAATTGAGATAGGAAGGATTCTCTTCTTTTCAGTCTTGTGGAATAGCTCCAGTAAAATTGGTACCAGTTTTTTAAAAGTCTTTTAGAATTCAACTGTGAGTCCAACAAGTCCTGGACATTTTTTGGGGGGGAGACTTCTATTACTGCTTCAATCTTACTATTCATTATTTTTCTGTTCAGAGTTTCTATCTTCCTGATTCAAGGTTTAGGCTTATATGTGTCCAAGAATTTATTCATTTCCTCTAGATTGTCTAGTTTGTTTGCATAAAAGTGTTTATAATAGTCTTGGATGGTCTTTTGAATTTCTTTAGTATCAATTGTAATGTCTCCTTTTTCTTTTCTGATTGAGCTAATTTGAATATTCTGTCACTGTTTCTTAATTAATCTAACTAGGGGCTATCAATTTTCTTTATCCTTTCAAAGAACCAACTTTTTGTTTTATCGATCCTTTGTATGTTTCTACTTCAATTTCATTTTGTTCTGCTCTGGTCTTTGTTATTTATTTTATTCTGCTAGTTTTAGGATTGGTTTATTCATGTTTTTCTAGTTCCTTGTGGTGTGGTGTTAAGTTGTCGATATGTGATCTTTCAGTCTTATTAATGTAGGCCTGAAGCATTTTAAATTTTCCTCTGAGTAGTTTTGACTATTTCTCAGAGGTTTTGATAATTTGTTTGATTGTTGTCATTCATTTCAAGGAATTGTTAATATTTCCATCCTGATTTCATTGTTGACCCAGTGATTATTCAGAGTAAATTGTTTAACTTCCATGTTTTTTGTTGTTGTTGTTTCATGAGTTCTTGGAGTTAATTTCTAGTTTTATTCCACTGTTTTCTGAGATGGTGCTTAATATGATTTTGATTTTTTTGAATTTATTGAGACTTGATTTATAGCCTATTATATGGTCTATCTTGGAGAATGTTCCAAGTTCTGATGAGAAAAAAGTATATTGTGAATGTTCTATAGATGACTGTTAGCTCCATTTCCTCTAGAGTCCTGTTTAACTCCAATGTTTCCTTGTTGACTTTCTACCTTGATGATCTATTGCTGCCAGTGGAGTGTTGAAATCTCCCACTATTATTGTATTGCTGTCCATTTTTTAAGTCTAATAGAATTTGTTTTTTAAAGCTGCAAGCTCTGGTGTTAGGCACATATATATATATATAAAATTGTCATGTCTTCTCATTGGCTTGATCCCTTTACCATTATATAATACCCATCTTCGTGTGTGTGTGTGTGTGTGTGTGTGTGTGTGTGTGTGTGTGTGTTTCTGTTGCTAATTTAGTCTGCTTTATCAATATGAGAATGACTACTCCTCCTCATTTTTAGTTTCCATTTTCATGAAACATTTTTCCCCATCCCTTTAACTTAAGTCCATAGGAGTCTTTGTGAGTTAAGTGGATCTCTTGAAGGCAGCAGATATTTGAGTTGTGTTTTCTTATCCTTTATGCCAGTCTATATCTTTCTAGTGGGCATTGAGATAATTTATGTTTAGAGAGCATAATAATATATGTTAGTATACCATTCATCAACCTGACTGTTATCTGGTTGCTTTATTTATTTATTTTCTCTATTGTGTTGGTGTTCCATAAAGCCTGTGAACTTTATGACTTCCAGTGTTTTTCTACTAGTTTGTTTTGACCTTTTTTGGTATTTAGAACTCCTTTGAGAATTTCTTATAGAGCTGGTTTCTCTGCATTTGCTTATCTGTGAAGGACTTCATTTCTCCTTCATTTATGAAACTTACTTTTGCAGAATACAAAAATCCTTTGTTGATAGTTATTCTATTTGAGGAGATTGAAGACGAGGCCCCAATCCCTTCTGGCTTATAAGGTTTATTCTGAAAAGTCTGCTATTAGTCTGATAGGTTAACCTTTGTAAGTTATTTGATGGTATTTAACAAAAAAAAAAACAAGTATTTTTTTCACATTAACTTTGCATATCCAGATGATAATATGCCTTGGGGAAGACCTTTTCACAATGAATCTTCTCAGGGTTTTTTTAGGCTTCTTGTATCTAGATGTTTAGATCTCTAACAAGGACAGGGAAGTTTTCCTCCACTATTCCCTCGAATACGTTTTCCAAATCTGTTGTTTTCTCTTCTTCCTCAGGAACACTTATGATTCTCAGGTTTGGACACTTACATAATCCTGCATTTCTTGGAGACTTTGTTCCATTCTCTTTATTATTTTTTCTTTATTGTTGTCTGATTGAGTTAATTCAAAAGCCTTGTCTTCAAGTTCTGAGATCCTTTCTTCTGCTTGCTCTAGTCTACTGTTAAAATGCTCTACCACATTTTGTACTTCCCTAAGTGTTGCTTTCATTTCCAGAATTTCAGCTTGTTTTTTGTTTTTGTTTGTTTTATGTCTTATTTTAAGTTGTTTACCTCTTTGGAGAATTTTACATTCATGTCCTGAACATTTTAAAAATTTCTTTATGTTGGTTTTCAGTTTTCTCTTTTATAATCAACTTTTTAAATTCTATGTGTGAAATTTCAAAAATTTCATATTAGTAGGAGTTCGTTGTTGATGAGTTGGTATGGTCTTTGGGAGTGTCAGAGAACTCTGTTTCTTCATATTGTCAGATTTATTTTTCTCATTTCTTCTCATTTGGGAAGATATTTTTTTTCTTATTAGAGGTTGACAGGGGGCTGATGTAGGAACTGCAGAATTCCCTTGGTTATATACAGAAGTGTTGTGGTGAATTTCTCAACTGCTAGCTGTGTCAGCTCTGGGCCGTGTGTCTGCACTGGCTCATAGCACCTTAAGTGGCCAGAGTGCCTTGGAAAGTGTTGTTAGCTGGCATTTGGGATCAGGCCTTCCCCAAAGCTGGAGTATTATATCCAATTTGGTGGTCTATAATGTTGACCTCTGGCCAGAAGGTGGCACTTGTAGAAGAAAGTCAGCTCCAATGATGGTTGTAGGGTTTCCCTTTGGTGAGTATTGCTCTAAGGAAGCGCCTGACCGGCCTAAGCCAAGGGTGTAGCTCTGGGGATTTCCCAAGTTGTCTGTTTTCAGTCTGTTTTCAGGGAGAGTGCAGGGGAAAGGAGCTGA
The DNA here is from genome assembly GCF_000164805.1 of Carlito syrichta. Taxonomy (NCBI): domain Eukaryota; kingdom Metazoa; phylum Chordata; class Mammalia; order Primates; family Tarsiidae; genus Carlito; species Carlito syrichta. The sequence goes on from NW_007246569.1 coordinate 150,083, forward strand.
AGCACCCCACAAGTGTGCACTCTTACCTACCCCAGTGGGGATTAGTGGGAAGTTCCAGGTCTCTGGGGTAACACTGTTGGGCAGAACAGTCACAGAAGAGTTAATAAGGGGAGTGAGATGTTACTATGGCAACGTGTCCCACCTGATTCTTGCCTTGGCCGAAGGCAAACTGCAATCTGAATATCAGGGTACAACCAGACTCAGGGTCTTAGGTGTTCTCAGGTAACCCCACAGTCAGGAATGGTTTGCAGCCTCAGAGTTTCCCCTAGGGCTATTCCTTCCCTAACTGGCTGGAAATCAGCTGCTCTACCCTGCAAGGTTTAAGCTCCTGGGAAATAGTGGCTGGTACTGCTCAAAGCTTTTTTCCTATACTACTCAACAGTATAGTACTGCTATGTGGAAGGCAATTTCCCATGTGTATCTGGGGTCTCACAAGGTTCAGGGAGCCCTACAAGTTTGCAGCAAAAGCACAGAACTCTTGAATTCTTCTCAATCACCTTCTGCACTGCGTCTGGAGGCTGTGGTGGACTGTGGTAGGGCAGGCAAGAGTGTGGAAAGTTCCAGCCTGGGTCTGTAGATTTTTTCCTTCTTTCTCTAAGTGGCTATTATCATTTCTTTGGAGACTTGTGGGGCATGCATTGGATTCATTTCTCTCTTGGTACTGAGAAAACTCTCTATCTTGGTTTACTCCGTAGAAGGAACTCACTCTGGCTGCCTCGTGTCAGCCGTTTTAATCCCTTCTCCCCTGTTTGTATTGACGCCAGGAATGTGTGAGTATGCTTGTTCCTCAAAACCAAAATAGCAGAGAATGTTGTCTAGCTAAACATGTTTTGTTTTAATTTCGAGACTTCGGTGGTTTGAAGAAACCTGAGCCATACAAGGAGCAGCTCTGCTGCCTCCTGCCTTACCAGTGAAACATGAGTCCCCTGTGTATGCTGATTTTCCTTGGGAGAGACAGGAGGAAAAGACACCTTCACATAATTTGACTCTCAAGCAGAAATCAAAAATAAAGCTAGAGTATCATTCTGTGTTTGAATGCTCTCAATGGCTTCTCTTTTCTCCCTTCTAAGACCTTGGAGAAATTGAGGCAGTGCAATAATTATATTCAATGGAATGATGGAACAGGACAAAGGAGGGCTTATTTGGATGAAGAAGATTCATTTGAGAAAATTCTCTCTGCTATGTGAGTAGGAGAAATTTCAGAAAACAGATGATAAATGTCAAATTCCACAGAGAATTGACTATTATTCTCTACAGAGAACACTGGCAATTAATATATTCATTTTAGTCATAGTCTTCCAGAGATAAAATATAACTAATAAGAGAGAGAGAGAGACAGAGAAAGAGAGAGAGAGATTGAGATTTGTTATAAATCATTGGCTCATGGGATAATGGAAGCTAAGAAGTCCCATCATAGTCTGTCTATGACCTGGAGACCCAGGAAATATGGTGGTTTATGATTCAGTCTGAGTCCAGAGGCCTAAGAACCGGGGAAGTCAATGATGTAAGTCTTAGTGTGAATCCAAAGTCCTTAAGCCGGGAGCTCTGATGTCTAAGGGCAGGAGAAGACGAATGTCCTAGTTCAAACAGAAAGAGTGAATTCATCTTTCTTTCACCTTTGTGTTTTATCTAGGTCCTCAACAGATTGAATGATGCCCATTCCCGTTGGGGAAGGAATATCTTCTTCACTTAATCTACCAATTCAAAGTGCTAACCTCTTCCTGGAAGAACTTCACAGACACATCAAATAATAATATTTCACCACCTATCTAGGAACTCCTTGGCCCAATCAAGCTGACACATAAAATTAATTATTACAATATTGAAACAGAAAATGCCAGAGTTGACAGGGCCTTTGATTGTTACTGACTTCTCCCATTACACAATAATATTGTGGCCTCTGTCAAAGAGAAACAAAACAAGACACTAGTTAAAGTGGTGCAGACATATTTTAATCTGTAATAGCTATTGAAATTGGAACAAGAGCCCATCATGAACCGAATTCAACTTTGATTTGTACAGAGGTAACTGAACGCTTTCAATGAAGAATGGAGGAGTAGGGAGAAGGGTGAGCAGAGCTCAGTACAACCAGAAAAATTGAAAATTATGAAAGCCAGGAAGAGGGATTTGGTCCACGTAAAATCCATCTGGGTCTGCTAACTGATATTTTTTGAAATTAGGTTCCTGCCCTCTCTGAGATTAGGAGACAAGGGCCCTATCTTTATATGTTGACTGGAACAAACAGAAAATTCTTTTGGAAGTTTTGTGTTTTTCTCCGGCAGGCAGTTTAAGAGGGGCTAGGGTCATCCTACAAATGAGACTGAACTGTTGGAAACTATGATCATGTCTGTTCAAGTCTTTATAAGTCAAGGTTGGGACTAGAGGAGCTCAGGGGAGCCTAGCTAAGGTATGGTCAAGAAGAGAATCTTTGTCCTTCTAAAAATCAAATATCTGACCCAAATCACCCAAGAGAATAAGGAAAGAGACTGAACCAGACTCTCATTTTCTGACTGCACTGGCCAGTCATGTTTTATTGGTAGGAAGTTTCCACTTACAAAGATTATTGACTTACTCACACACAGAGCCACCAAGTATAGAAAGCCAACGACTTCAGCCATTCTGGCTAAAACGAAATAATAGTATGAATCCTCCTTTCGCTTGCTCCAGTGAAAGTGGCATATGGAGAAGTCTCTTTCTTAGTACATGATCCATAATTCAAGCAGAAGTGCTGCCTACTTCCTCATTAGCTAAATTGTATTCATTGCAGAAAGCTGCTTTTGGTAGCAATATCGATCAGCAGGAAGTGAGATGAGAAAAATTAACAAACTTGAAAAACTCCCATCTCTGGGGTGTAACTCACCATCTGGGAATGACTTATTAGGCAAGGAACAAGGAAGCTCTGTCCATATATTACCTTCTCATTTCACATACACAATCAGTCCTCGTTAATCTGAGACCAATGTAAAGTTTGCAATAATTCAGAAGTGTCTGCTGTGATCCGCACCGAAGGAAAATTTCCAAGCAAAATGTTTAACTTGTGACTCTAACGTTTCTCACATGACTCAGAAATGTTTTTCCACTTTTTTGTTTTTATTAGTAATTATATATATATACGTGTATGTGTGTGTGTGTGTGTGTGTGTGTGTGCATGTATATATAGTAATCATAACCTACACAGTGGGCAGAATTGATGTATTTAATTCCTTGTTTTATGTATCTAACATTTCAGTTGCTTTGTTAATTTAATTCCCCTTGCCTTATTTTAAATTAATATCAGTTCATATCATAAGAACAATAGTATATTTATGGTGTGGTAGTTTATGTCTAAAAGCTGTTTCCCCCTTAAGTAAAAGAAATATGTTTTAAAATAAATTGTCAAGGTAAAAATGCAATAAAATAATAAAATTAGCCACAGAAATCTGCCCTGAGAAATGCACAAAAAATACCATATAGAACGATTACTATAAAGATTCATATTAGCTTTCCTTTTGCATGTTCTAATAATTAAGCAATTAGCTCTCTGCCAGTAAATTAAAACAAAATTGCATTCTTTTAAATCTGTTATCCAAGTAATTTTTAATAATTTCCTGTTTGTGTACAGTATCAGATTTATTTTTATTTCACTTTGTTTTTGTGTTTCATCAGTTCACTCCCTCAGATGAACCTTAAATGAGTTGAATAAAGATGAAAACTGTTTCTAAAGAATATGAATTGGCCCAAACAATTGAGTGAGAACTTGGAGTTAATGGGAGAGGGGATCTACCATGAGACAGGAACAATCGTAGGAGGTACACAGCGTATAATTATTCATTTCTCCCATTCATACTCCTGTGTTTGTTATAGATTTCCAAATTGTTGTGAAGTAACTTCAAATTACAGGTAATCATCAAGTATGTATCAATGATTTTATTACAGCAAACGCATAATGCATGTCTCCATGCCAAAGCACTATGTTGAGGGAAACTCAAAGCGAAATGAGACCCAGCCTGCTGCCATTTGATGGACTTGCATTTTTGTTACAGCAAACAATGGATACAGAAATATTAGGCAGTGGTGTGTCTGTTTCTTAGGGCTGCTATAAAAAATTATCACAAGCCCCATAGCTTACAACAACAGAAATTTATGCCATCATAGTTCTTAAGGCCAAAAGTACAAAATCAAGATGTCAGGAGGGCTGGAGCCCCTCCAGGGACTATAGGGGAAGACTCTTTTTTAAAATTTCTATTTATTTATTAATTTATGCCTCTCCCAGCTTCTGGTAGCTCTGTCCATCCTTGGTGATCATTGGCTTGTAGGGGCTTCACTACAATCTCTGTCTTTGTCTTTACATGGTATTCTCTGTGTCTTACTATGTCCTCATATCTTCCTCTAAGGATACTAGTCATTAGATTTAGGGCCCAGTGTAGTCTAGTATGACCGCATGTTAGCTTAATTACATCTGCAAAGACCCTATTTCCAAATAAAGCTCTGAATGGATATGGATTCTATGGGGATACTATTCAACCTACTACAGATGGTTTAAAAAAAGGAAGGGGAGAATGAGGAAGAACGATAGAGCCAGAGTTGGACTGAAGCCTCCACAAGTTAAGAGCAAGATGGAACAGAAGGCATGATACTAAGCATCATGGAAAATAGGACTATGTGGGCTTTTATCATCTGGGACCAGCCTGCCTGCCCATCCCTAGCACAGAAAAACATTTGTTCTGGTCACACCAAACTTCTCACTTCTCCTGGGACATGTGGTAATCTCTTACACTTCTGCAAAATGTAAAGGAGATATGTTTGTCTCAAAAGTTTTCACGGAAATTCCAAAGCTGGGACAATGGAAGTTAATCTCCTTTCTATTCTGTAGAGGGAAGCTAAGCCCACCTTTCCTAGACCTCCTAAAGATAAACAAAACAAGTCCTGAGACACATAGCCTAAAACTCACTCACCACCAACTTATCTGTCTACCAGAGCAACCCAGAGATTCATTAAGCAGATTGATTGGAGTATTTTTCAAGAACGTTTATCAGTCTAGAAGGATGGGTAGAGGCATTTTTCCACCTCTCTCTGTGGAGGTGAGATCAGAGTATAAAGAAGGTCTGTGTCCCTGTTCTGACTAGCATTCAAAAACATGAGGTGAGAGAGATTTTTGGTCAAGTGGCTTGTGTCTTAAAGACAAGGATCATGTGGATGGTACCGTGAACGCTTGCCTGAAGGGGACAGGCGGGTTGAAACTGCCCCAGCAGCAGGCAGAGGAATGGTAACCGCGCTGGGAACAGCACTTCAGCAGCAGTGTGGCAAGGGGCATGCTTCCTCTGTGTCTCAGGGTCATGTGGGCAGCAGGCAGGTTAGGTTTGTCTCAAAAAAATCTCTCTGCAAGAGACCTGCCTGCAGTGGAGAGCAGACACCAGCAGAAAGAGACAAGAGGCATCTGACCAGAGGCAGAGTTATACTAATAGATTATCGGTAGGATTAAGCATTGCTCTTCTCAGAAAATACTGCAGAGTGAGGAATCCCAGACATTGTAGGGTAAGAAACCCCTAAAACACCCATGAACGTAGTCAGCTCTTAGATATTTGCCACGCCAAAGGAGGAACTACAGCTGTTCCAGCTACATAAAACGGTACCATGTTTTTCCTCATTCACCCTCACATGTGATAGAGGTACCAGAAACAGTCTACCCAACAGAGAAAGAAAGAGAAAAAACAACTGATGTGATGCTATGGGTCTCTCTCTCTCTCTTTCTCTCTCTCTCTCTCTCACACACACACACACATACACACACACACACACACACACACACACACACACACACACACAAATGAAACAAATGGAGATTTCTTCCCCACTGATATCCATTCCAGGAGCTCTACTAATTGCATCACAAAAACCCAAGCAGGTCATGCACTACCGTTTTGAATACTGCTAGTTTCCAGGAAGAGAAAATGAGAATGTGGCACAGAATTAACTTATTCTTATAGCTCACACCCAACAATTACATATTCTAGTGGTCAAAGCAAGTCATGGTCAAAGCTAACTTCAAGCAGGTGTCTAAGTCACCTCACCTGTTCTACTACGGAGAAAGAACTGAATATTTGTGAACAGCTCTAAGGACTACTGAAATAACAAGCACAAATAGAAGAACAGGTTAAAGTCTCCCTTTCTCATTGTTGGATTCAGAGCCTGTTCAGACCTAAGGTAGGAAAGAAGAAAAGCTTAAAATGTGATGACATGTTGAAGTTTTGGTTACAATTAGACTAAACATTTTAATAGCTGAAAAGGCTTTTTAAACACGTTGTGATTGTGCATTATGTTCTGTTTGGGTCAAATAGAAGCCCAAACCCCAGCATGGCATAATATACACACATAACATACCTATACATGTACTCCTGAATCTAAAATAGAAAACTATTCTTGAGCAGTTTACTTCTCCTTCCTCTCCACCATAGGCAAAGGCTAAGTCTTTGCCTACTGATATTAGTCTTGGACTTGTGATTTGTTTTGGCAGAGACAGGTTAGCAGGCATGATGTGAGCAGAGACTTTTGATGACCTTGTGTGATTTGACTTCACTCTTGTATGTTGTTGAAGATTGGTCATACTTCACAAGAGCCACTGCCCTTCCCACCTTGAACAGATTCACAGTGCACAGACAAATCCAGTTATCCCTGTCCAGAGAGCTGCCCAGTCAAGCCTAACCTAGAAAGGCTGAATCACAGTTGTCCTGTAGACAGTGAGAATAATCGATCACTGCTGTAAACCTCTGACTTTATGATACCTGAGTTTGTCATTAAAATAGTTGAATAATACATGTCTGAAAGTGATTTAAAAACTCTTGCAAAATATCACTTCTGTTTTGGAAAGGGAGCAATGATGAGATAGGCTTAATGGGAGAAAAGCAAAACTTATTTTAAGTGTTCTTAGTCTACCCCCATCAGGTTCAAGTTATGCAACAAATCAGTTGTAGCTCTTCTTCCTCATCTTTACTGTTTTACATTTTTCTTGTGAGATTTCTGTATGTAAAAAAATCTCTATTGATCCTTAAAAGCCCAGTTAACATTTTGCCTCCTCAGTAAGAAACTTTCTGACTTGGGAAGGCCTTGTGTCCTCCCAGTCACACAACCTCCCCAGGTTGAAAGAAGAAGAAATTGAGACCCTAAACAGACCAATAACAACCCATTAAATTGACTACATCACAAGAAAACTGCCTACAATACAAAAAAAAAGGGCCCTGGACCAGATGGCTTTCCAGCAGATTTTCACAAAACATACAAGGAGGAGCTGACACCAATCCTACTGAAAGTATTACAGGCAATTGAGTAAGTTGGAACTCTCCCCAAATAATTCTGTGAAGCTAACATCACATTGATACCCAAACTGGGTAAAGATCCAAAAAGAAAGAGAACCAGAGGCCAATATCTTTGATGAACTTAGATGCTAAAATTCTCTACAAGATTCTAGCAAACCAGACCCAAAAACACATCTCAAAAATCTTCCACCATGACTAAGTAAGTTTCATTCCTGGGATGCAGAGCTGGTACAACATCCACAAGACCATAAAGATAATTAAATACATAAACAGATGTAAAAACAAAAACCACATGTTTATAAGATGCAGAAAAAAATTTGATAAAATTCAGCACTCCTTCTTGATAAAAACCCTCAAACATCTAGGCACAGAAGGAACATGCCTCAAAATAGTAAGAGCCATCTACGAGAAATTCACAGTCAACATACTGCTAAACAGACAGAAATTGCAGCCATTTCCCCTGAAAACTGGAACAAGATAAGGTTGCCCCCTCTAACCCCTCCTGTTCAACATAATATTGGAAGTCCTACCTAGAGCAATCAGATAAGAGAAGGAAATCAGGGGTATCCAAATAGGAAAAGAGGAAGTCAAGCTATCCTTCTTTGCAAATGACATGATTCTATACCTTGAAAACCCAAGAGAATCTGTCAAAAATTTCCTTGCACTGATAAAGGACATTGGCAAAGTATCTGAGTATAAAATAAATATGCAAAAAACAGTTGCATTATTATACACCAACAATAAACAAACAGAAACAAAAATAAAAAGCACAATCCCATTCACAATAGCCACACACAAAAATGAATTAACTTAGCATCTTCCTAGCCAGAGAAGTGAAAGACCTTTACAGTGAAAACTACAAAACACTGCTCAAAGAAATCAAAGATAATACCAAAAAATGAAAAAATATCCCATGCTCATGTATTGGAAGAATCAACATCGTTAAGACGTTCATTCTACCCAAGGCAATCTACAGATTTAACACAATACCAGTTAAATTACCAGCAGCATTCTTCTCAGACATGGAAATGACAATACAGGAATTCATATGGAAACTTAAACAACCACAAATAGCTAAAACAGTCCTCAGAAAAAAAAAAAAACCAAGTGGGAGATATCACACTCCCAGAGTTTAAACTTTATTACAAAACTACAATAATCAAAACAGCCTGGTATTGGCATAAAACCAGGCATTTAGACCAATAGAAAGGAGAACCTATTCAGTAAATGGTGCTAGGGAAAGGAGAACCTATACAGTAAATGGTGCTGGGAAAACTGGCTGAACACATGTAGAAGATTAAAACAAGACACCTACCTATCACCATACACAAAAATCAACTCTAAATGGATCAAGCATCTAAATGTAAAACCTAAAACTATAAGAACCTTAGAAAATGCAGGAGACACCCTTATGGAAATTGAAACTGGCATCCAATTCCTGATTAAAAGTCATAAGAAATAAGATAGACAGGTGGGACCTCATCAAACTGAAAAGTTTCTGCAAGGCAAAAGAAACCCTTAAGGGACTGAGGAGACAGCCCACAGGCTGGGAAAAAATATTTGCCAACTGTATAGTTGACAAAAGTCTAACGTCTAAAATCTATAAGGAATTCAAACGTGCAAGTAGTAAAAACAAACAGCCTCGTTATAAAGATATGAATAGACACTTCTCAGAAGAACACATAAGAGCAGCCAACAGATACCAGAGAAAATGCTCAGCCTCACTAGTCATCAAACAAATGCAAATTAAAACCACACTGAGATACCACCTAACTCCAGTCAGGATGGCCATCATGAGGAACTCAAAAAACAAGTGATGCTGGAGAGGATGCAGGGAATAGGGAACACTTCTACACTGTTTGTGAAAAACAGTTTGGCAATTCTTACAAGATTTAAAAATCAACCTTCCACACAACCCCACAATCCCCATGCTGGGAATATATCCGGAGGAACTCAAATCACTGTATGTAAAAAATATCTGCACACGCATGTTTATTGCAGCATTATTTACAGTAGCAAAACCATGGAACCAACCGTGCTGCCCATCGAAACAGTTTTTTTAAATGGTACATATATACACAATGGATATTACACAGCCATAATGAAGGACAAAATTACAATTTCACAGCAATTTGGATAGACTTAGAGTCTATAATACTGAGTGATCAATCACAAAAGCAAAGAACTGAACACCACATGTTCTCACTCATGAGAGGACCTTGAACAATTATCCTAATACTATAAGAAAGGGATTGACAGTAGTGGGAAACTGCCAAGGGAGGTAGGGGCACACCTTATCAACATGAATACCTGTATAATAAATATTTAAATACCTAATCCTGAATTGTAACCCAAATCTTTAAAATTAAAAAGTATATATCCTCCCAGAGTGTTTTGTACAACCTTCCATTTTAGGATCTGATGCTTTATCTACCACACTAGCTTTGGTATCTTTTGATGTGCTAGATGAACTGTAGGGGTTTTTTTCCCAAATCTATCTTCCTTCCTAAACTGTGTGCTTATTATTTATTCATTCCATCATATACTTCACACATTTATTGACTTCCTATTGATGATGAAATCACAAACAACACTGGACAGTACCAAACATTGTTCTCGATGCCTTTATATGTATTTATACATTTGTCCGACTAGGTAGTGAAGAAACTCAAGGGAAGAAATTCATTGGTGGAGATAGAGCATGAGACCAGTATTGAGTTTATTGTGCTCCAGGGGACATCCAAAGGGAAAGAACCAGTGGGGATTGAACTTGCATGGGTTTGGAAGAAGGATCTCGGCTACCAAAAACATCAGAGATTCATCTGTATGTGATAGCTATGGATGGCATGCTCTATACTGTACATTTGAGGTAAAGGATGTCAGTGCCTGCTCAGAAAATAAGTTTTACTTATTTTATTTATTTATTTTGCACCAAAATGTGACTGGAAGTTCCTTAGGACTAGAAACATTTTCTGTTTACTGCTGTATCCTCAGTACCTGGACAAGACATACCTAAAAAGACACTCAACAAGTATCAGCAAAGGTCCAAATAAATGAATTTGAGGAACAGAGAAAGAGAAGCATAAAATCAGAACCCTAAGAAGTGCTGAATCTGGATTACAAACAGGTTTCTGATTTCAAAGTGTTTACTCTCTCTCTCTCTTATCTCCAGTTGCCTTGGAAAAGGTAAAATGGCAACTTCAAGAGAGAGCAAAGGCAAAAATGAAATGACAGATTTATGTAGTTGAGTTAGGCAATGTAAAGTCAAGTTCAATGTGTTTTCTTCTGCCAATTTCTTGTGATTGCTTTAAGGGCAGTGAAGAGGCTTTACTTCTGATGTGTATGTTCCTAAAAGAAAAAGGCATTGTATTATTGCTTGACAAGGAATTTGACTTGCAGTAAGAAAGCTGAGTGCCTATTTGTGTTTCTATTATTTGCACACACACATAAACACTCATATACAGGAGTTAGAAAGAGGCCATGAGATAGAGAGGGAGAGAGGACGAAAAGGAGGGAGAGAGAGAAGAAAACAAGGGAGAGAAGAAGATAGCAGGCCCAATTTTTCTAAAGCTCTGTCTTTTAAACCTAATTGCACCAATAATGATGCATACTTATTTTAATGGAGCTTTTGATTGTATAATTTTTAACACTTAGAATGTGGCAGTATTATTCATAAAATAAATACAGCTATGCTTGTTGAAAAGCCAGAGGAGATGAGAAATCCTTGATCGTTGACCTCTTCCCCTGAAGACTCCCATCTGAGGCCCCTCTGGATGCAGCATGATTGTCCAAGATCCCCTCTTGTAAGAGGTAGCATACACTAGGATTTTACCATCCCAGGGTGCAGCAAACTAAAAATAAGAGATCCAGGACTCTGGAGCAAAACAAAACAGAACACAATTTCAACACAAATGCCAGCCTACAACTTCCCAGCTGCATTTACCCATTCCAAATTTCCATGCCCCTTTCTCCCTTCCCTAGAAGATTATTAGGTGCAATGCCTGTAAAGCATAGGCACTCCAGGCATAGAGAAGGCAGTTGGCATGTGGCAGCAATTGCTAGAGACGGGAGAGTGAAGATAAACCACAGGGAGAAAGGAGGAGTTTGTCATGTGGACATTGTCATGAAGACTGAGCATAAATGCCCATAATATAGGTTGAACTGTCTTCCTAAAAAGATGTATCAAAATCGTAATTCCCAGTGTCTAGGAATGTGACTTCATTTGGAAACATGATCTTTGTATATATAATCAAGTCTAGATGAAATCATTAGAGTGAGGCTTGATCCACTATGACCGGTGTCCTTATAAAAAAAACAGCCATGAGGACACAGACATACAGAAAGATCATCAAGTGAAGATGGAAGCAGAGACTGGAGTTATGTGTCTACAATCCAAGAGATAGTAAGGATTGCTGGCAACACCAGTAGCTAAAAGAAAGACATGGAACAGAATCTCCCCTAGAACCTTCAGAAGGAGAGCATGGCACTAATGACATCATGATTTGGGGCTCCTAGCCTCCAGAACTATGCAAGAATAAATATCTGTTATTTAAAGCCCCTGAGTTTGTGGGACTTCATTATGGCCTCCCTAGGAAATTAATGCAATCTGTAAAGCATTAATATAATGCTAGTGCTTTATCATGGTCAGTCCCCTCTCATTCTCCACCATCCCACCTATAGCATTTCCTACTCTCAAAAGCTGATTCCACTTGTAGTCCTTGGATTCCAGTCCCAGGGTGCTATTAATTAATTATACAACCAAAGGCACAATGGCAGTGTCTATACCATAGCTCACCAACTGCTGTCTTCATGACTTATCTTCCCTAACACATCTCCTTGAAGTCTAAGTAACAGTTTCAAAATGTAAGTATGATTATCAGTTCACCCTCCACTAAACCCTTCCTGGGCTTCCCCATGTTTTTAAGATAAATAGAGACAAAAACCTTCTGAGAGTATACATGGGTTGGCCATGTGGTTTCCTCCCAGTCTTCTGCTATGTGTCGTTCCTACAGATACACAGAAGAAAGCATGGTGCAAATGAAGAATTGAAAGGCCAGGTTTTGTCCCTTTCCACATAATATCACATGTGGGAAATGGTCCTCATAGCTCCCTTCTTGAAGTTAGTATCTAATATTCAGATCAAATGTTACTTCTTTGGGGGAGATTGGGCCAGACTCTCCTTTGTTGACTCCTTTAACCAGAGATATATTTTCTTTATAGCATTTATCACAATTCATATTTGTATATTTATGTTACATTAAGAATTCTGGACCTCATTAGATTATAAATTTCAAGAAGACAAACTGAGCCAGTTTGCTCAGTATTGCATCCTCAGTTACTTAGCATAGTACCTGCTGTGTAAGAGTTCACTATATATTGGATGAGTGAGTGGATGAAATGATGGGTGAATGGATGGATGGTTGGATGGATGGATGGATGCATGGGTGGATGGGATGGGTGGGTGGATGGGTAAATAAATAGATGTCTTAGCCCAGAGCAAGGAGTTGTTCTTGGCTCAGGAAGTTGGGCATCTCCATTACCTAGGACTGGTAAGTGTAGTGTCCTGAGTCTGATCTGATACCTGCTTTGCCCTTTCAGATTCTATGGCCGTACCGGCATGGGACTCTCTACACTGCCTATTAAAATTTCTTGCCCTCCTGATTTATATCCACTTGCCTGGCTTCAAACCCTTGCTCTTCATGTCCTCTATTTTCTAATAATCTTCCTGACTATGGTTTTGTGGGATAAACATGATTTGATGCTAGATATATATTGTTCTAAAGCCCATGTATCTTAGTATACATCATGCAGTTTTGGTTTAGTTACTTGTGCGACTTTAATTCTCTTAACTATAAAATTGTATACTATTGCCCTTTTCATTATAGACTATGAGGAATTAAAAACTGTCAGGGGAGGTGGGGTGGGACTGGCAGCTGAGGGAAACTGCTAGGGGAGGAAGGGGCACACCTCATCAACAAGGGTACCTGCATGATCAATGTTTGTATATCTAACCCTGAATTGTACCCTATGTCTTTATAATAAAATAAATAAATAAATAAATGAAACCCAATGTAATCCTACCCAAAAAAAAAAAAAAAACAGAAAGAAAAAAGAAAAAATGGAAAAACTCAGTTTCAGAGCACTTAAATAATGTTCTCAAGGTTAAAAAGGAACAAAGCTAAAAAACAGATTTTCAACTAAGTCTAGTATTTTCCCCTCTTTAACCTTGTTCTTATATTTTTTAAAAAAAGAAATCAAGATATTTCCCATTGTTCTCCCAGGACTATGGCATATTCAGGCAAATGCACATTTGTTCCCATTCAGAATTTAAGCTTTTCTTCATTGCTGATGTTTGATTTAAATCCTGTGCTCACACCTACTAAAAGAAAAATAATGAAGAATCGTGGAACAAATGAAGAGAGATGTCATATCACAGGAAATGTTGATTACTCCACTTGAAATGGTGTTATTGCAGAATGTGTGTGGGAACTTTGGAGGGAAGTATTCAAAAAATTAGCCAAGGTTAAACAATCAGTATGAATGTGCCCAAGCCCAAATGATTATAACATTCTAAGAGGAATTTCACACAGGAGAGAGGAAAATGTCATAAAATTAAAATTAATAGGAATAAGTCTGACATTCATGCGTTAGTTTATATTAACACAAACATGAAGAAAATGGCACATCCTTCTGGGAAAGGGAAGTGGGTAGGGGGATCCAATATTGTCAGTCTCCATCGACGTATCTGGAGGAACATCAACCCTGCTTTGGGTCCTTTTCACATGAAAACTCACACTTGTCTTAGGTCAAGTCCAAGTTTCTTAAACTTTTTCTGCATCTCACTCTTCCAGAACTGGGAAGTTCAACATTCCTTTTGTAGTCTTTTTGTTTTGTACCCAGAACCAGCCCTGAATTAAAGTGGAAAACAAATAACTGGGATGGCATATCTGGAAAAGCATGGATAGAGAGCTAAGAGTCCTTCCTGTATTTTTCAGTCTCAGTGTTCTTGCCTTTACAATGATGTGGCATTGATGAAGCCTCTAACACATACCTGTTAGAAGGACTTGATGCAGTTGAATGTGATGGAACAAAGTTTGATTGACACATAGTGTGCTCTTCAATTTGAGATCTTGGTTGTAAACAATAAAAGATGATTCTGAATGTTATTAAACAATGAGTTTTTAAAAATGATATTGGGCAGTTCACTTCATTCAGAGGAGGGCTGGAAATTGGCTTCATGTATGGGTTTCCATCAATGTCCCAAACAAAACCTGACAAGAAATAGCTGCTGCTCATATACGACTAGAGGAAACTGCCCCTGATGTTTTCAGCATTGTCACTTCTGCCCTAGAAAGCCTGCCTGGCCACCTCCAGCTTTTCAAGAAACCCAAAAGCTGCTTTCATTTGAAGAGAAGCTCAGACGCCTTTACATCCTGTCCTGGACAGGAGCCATCTTGATACTCCTCCATCCTGCCCATCTGATCCCCATAGCAAACACATCTATCCCCAGTCACTCACTTGATGTCTTCCATGATTTAGAATAAAACATCAGACTAAAGAAGAGTTTGCTGCATTCTGGACTGATGTCTCTTTATTTGTTTACTGTTCGTCTGCACCGTCTCCACTCCACCGACTTCAAGCTTTATGAAAGTAAGACCAATACGTTTATTACAACATCATCTATGCCCAGAATAAGGACCAAAGGGTTTTCAATAAGTATTTGATAGATGAATGAATCAATGAGTAAAAGTCAATATTTGTCCTGAAAGCCCTTTCCTGTCAGATGAATAGCATGGGGACTTAGAAAGACTTAACTTCCATAAGAGACCAAGGTACTGGGGGAGATGGGGTAGGGAAAGAAAAGAAGGAAAAAGAAACTGTGCTCTAGAATTAAGGACTTTGCAAGGGCCATCCTACATTATCAATTAAAGCAGTGCCTACAGCTTTCTACCAGGGCTCTCCCAGAAGCCGTCTGTCTGTATTTTTCTCTCAGCAAACCACGTGGCCCGCAGTCTTCTCATGGAGGAGAATCCTGTGCAAAGAAAAGATAGAGATACTGAGAAAACCCACACCACCTACCTACCACAATTCTTCCAGTTACTTTCTTATAAATTGCAGTCTTTCCAGCCATCTCTAAGAGTTTGAGGAAAACTGACAGACAGCATTAAACAACAATTAGAGCTAACTTTGAGCTTTTATTACTGCTTACTGCTTTATTTAATCCTCACAAAACACCAGGAGGAAGGTACAGTGTTATATTATTTTACACATAAGGAGAATGAAACACAGAGAGTTTAAGCAACTTCTCAAAGTCACACATGTAGAAGGAACAAGAGTCAGGATCCAAACTCAAGCTACATGACTATATGGTTTCAGAACATGAAGAAAGACAGAGAGAGAGAGTTAAAAAAAACTGGGCAGTAATTTATTTTACCCCTCTATTCTCCTTCTGAATAATACCAGTGAAAGACTTAGGAAGCTACTGCATCCCACAAATAAGAACCGGCTGCTAAAAAGAGCAGAAAGAGAGAGGCCAAGAAAGAGTCAGAGGAGATTAATTCTTGAAGAGTAAAATCATTCCTGCCAACTTTTAAAATACTTAATAGAATGGCTGAAAATCATAACTCAGCAACATAAATCAGAATAGTTATAGAATACAAATTATAACATACAACTTGAAATTATTGATTAAATTTAAAATATCTCCCAAACTTTGACTTCTATGATTACACTTTTAGGAGGCGTCTTACAGAGACACTTAGTTTTGAGCACTGAGCGGGCTTTGGAGTTTTATTCAGCATCACTGGCAACACCTAAGCCCTGGGAGCTTCTTGAGTATCCATTACTAAGCTTACGGTGTAAAGTATGTTCATCTTTATTATAGAATGCTGTTTAAACATTTTGTTTTGTTTTATTATTTTTTAAAGGAGGGCAAAAATATATGCAATGATATGGAAATATATTCATCAAATGCTATTTTTAAAGAGCAAATAAATTGGTTATAATCCCTAATACAAGTAGATGCCAAGCAGATAGTTGTTATACTGCACTGTTTTTTATTTGTATCATTTTTCAATTGTTGTTTGGTTATATTTTTCCAAATATTTTGATCCATGGTTGGTTGAATCAGCAGGTGGTTGAATTCAAGCATGCAGAACGGAAGACAGGCAGGGGCAACTTTGTGAATGTGCCTGCACTTAACTGGATTTGGAAAGAAGGTCATGAACTGTGATGACAGAGAAGAGCCAAGCCAGGGAAAGGGACTTTTCCTATGCTGGGCCCTCATGTTTGACTATGTCTTCAAAGAACAGACGCAATTTTTGTAAGAGAAAGAAGAAAGGCTGCAAAAAGATGTGCAGAGCTCAGAGGGAAGAAAGTGAGATCTAGTACAGCCTCTGCCACTAAATGTCCTTTCCACTTCCTTCTTAGACCTTCCGTTTCCTCACCTATAAGATTAACAGGAGTGACTGAGATCCCAAATCGATGCACAGAGACCCAAATACACAGGAGTTACTGCAAAACACAACCTCGCTTTCTCTTAGATTGAGTTTAGGAAGTATGCCAACTTCTTTCCTAAAATAACCTCATAGGAGTCTTGCAAGATCTCTTTTCTCTGTTCATAAGCAGTAGATTAGATTCTCTGCTGGATTTTTCTTAAAATTATCTTTTTGTTTTATGTTTCTTCTGCCTATTTCTAAGACCATCCCGGCATCTCTGTCTTGGATTGGACCATTCTGCTCTATATCCAGGGAGAATGTGACATTTAGACAGACTAGAATGCTTTTTTCAAATATAAGCACAACAGATAGGAAAAGACCCAGAAATCAAAACAAGGATATTAAAAAGGATATTATTACATGGGACCTTATCCACCCCCAATTCCAATTGCTTTTCTGCATATTACTAACTATTTGTAATAAATGAGCTCTGCTTTTAAAGAAAGAAGAAAAATATAATAATACATACACACATGCAGCAAACACTCAGTCTCATGAAAACATAGATCTTTTGAATTTCAACCCAGCTTCAATCTATACATGCAGTCTTTTGGAATATGAAACTATTGAGAAAAGGATGGCCTTGATCAGTTAGCTCTTGTGAATGAAGGACTTTCCCATGAATGACAGAAGCACAGGCATTTCCAGGAAACCAAGCCAGAGGACTCCCAAGGCCCAACAACTCAGGGAGCACTTATAAAAGGGGGCCTTGGGCCAATGGAAAGGGGCTACGCTAGAAGTAAGCTTTCATGCATTTAAAACTGAGATTGAACTTAACCAGTTGTCAATTCCTGACCAGGCCCCTGACTTCTCTCTAATTATTTACCAATTATTTAACCCCTCTGAGCTTGTAAGTCCTGATTTTGGTACTTAAGTATTTGTATTATTTTCAATTGTTTTTTGGTTATATTTTTCCAAATATTTTGATCCATGGTTGGTCGAATCAGCCATTGGTGGAATTCAAGGATGTAGAACAGCAGATAGGTACTTAAGTACCAAAATCTGGGTGGCTTGAAGCAACAGAAATTTATTCTCTCATAGTTCAGGAGGCCAGAAGTCAGATATCAAGCTGTCAGCAGGGGTGGCTCCTTTTGGAGGCTCCCAGGGGAAATCTGTTTCAAGGCTCTCCCCTGGTGTCCTGTGTTTGCCAGCAGTCCTTGGCACTCCTCGGCTTGTAGACACATCGCTTCAATCTCCACCTCAGTGTTCATACAACATTCTCTCTGTGGGTCCTCTACACTAGTCCTTGGACTGGGGCTTCTCTTACTCCAGTATAACCTCATCTTAACCTGATTACATCTGGAAAGACCTTATTTTCAAATAAGGTCACATTCACAGCTACCAGGGGTCAGCACTTGAACAAATTTTTACCCATTAAAGAGCTTCAGCTCTCATCTCTACCTTACCTTATTTGTTATGAGAGTAAATGAAACAAAATCTTGATGGCTGGAGCCGTGTCACATCGATGCTTATATATCAGAACAATAACAATAACCGTCTAGGATTCACATTCCAAATCTACTCGATGACAAAGTGGAGTTCCTTTTATCACACAAAGATGTTTCAAACTTCTACATGAAAAGTCCCATGCTAGGAGCCAAGGGCACACAAAGAATAGAAGACCCAGCTGAGGGAAGGGAAGAGCTGGCCCTAGTCCTGGCTGCTGACAGACTCATCCCCATCAGGCTGATGAAATGGATGCAGGGTCCAAGCTGAGAAAGAGATGAGGTTCACATTTGAAATCAACAAAGGGAAGAATATAGATTTCCCAGGGAGCATTTTGGAGCCAGAAGCGACATGGAGACCCAAATTCTCCCTCCCACACCACTGGGAATATGTAGGTGTCAGGAAAGTCTTCAGAATCGAGCCAGCCTTCTACGGACCTTAAAGGTCGCAGAATCAAAACAGACAACCAGGTAACAGTAAACTGCCTGGTACCCAGGAGGAACACAGACAGGTATACATTCTTTTTTGCCAAGAGAAAAACTGCCCTAACCTAGGTAAGTTTCAATCATTAAAAAGTACCCTTAAGTTGAGCACAATTTTAATTAAGAAAACAAAAATGTACTTTTTTTCAAAGTGAATTCCAGTTCAGCATCCCAGCTCTCCCTTTTAAAGAGATTTGACTAAGTTTGCAAGTGACAGTGTCTGTTCTCTCTTAAGGCAACTTTGACTTTAACTTATTCCCAGTTACATTGCAACACCAGTGGACGCTTATTTTTTCTCTCCCTATGTCCCTAAGTTACATTTTGAACTTGAAGAGAAGAATTTGACTATTTGCTGGTGTCATTTCTTAAACCACATCACACATATAGTATCTGGTTTTATGATGAAATAACCCAATTTTATAAATCTGTCAAGAGAATAAGTTAGAAAAAGTTAGATTTTTTTAAAGAGTAGGTGATACTCTCAAATAAATCTGATTCTTGAAAAGTTTTGATGCTCTTTGTAAGAAGATTTTTTAAGACTTTTTTTGGGGGGGGTGGTAAATGCTTTACCCTCATGAGAAGCTAAATAGAAAATTTGAAGCCCAAGACATAATCAAATAAGGGTATGGGAGTGATACAGAACTGACTTTAAATCCCAGTCCTTTAACTGAATAAAATCCAAATACCAGGAAGGATATTAAATCCTTCCAGTGTTTCCAGGATTGGCCTATGACCTGCGTCAGCAAGTCCTTGCTGGGATAGGAAAACAGCATGGAGACCCTGAGTGTATCCCTCTGTCTACAACCTTGGACAACTCACTTGATCTCTTTGAGCTACTCATTCTTTGCATTTTGGAACCAAGAAAAATATCTGTTAAGAATATGAAGTGGCCCCTTCATATGTCAGTACCCATCCTCCCCAAAACACATTTTTAAAAAAGGTTTTCATTTTGCACCTGGCATTTATGCTAGACGCTATGATTTCCCCCAGCCCTGGCCCCCTCATTGGTGACACTGAGTACACAACCAAATGTGCTTTGGCAAAGCAAGATATTTTTTCAGCTGAAATGGTAGTGGTCCAATTAACTTAGCAGTTTGCAGAGAAGATTTATTCAAAACACTGAAAAGCAAACATTGGCAAAATGGAAAGTTATTTTCTAGTTTGCTTTGGAGGTATTTTAAACAGTGAAGATCAACAGAAAAAGAACTATAAGACGGTTTCTTGGTTCAACAGAAGTAGAAGTAGCCTCAGACTGAAAGACTTCATGGAGAAGCAAGGGTATCTCCCACATGGACTGTGTGCTGCATGTTCTTGTTTATCAAGATTCCGGGTTCTTTATTAAGTGTTCCCTCCTTGTTGCTTATTCTTCTATTTATTTGTCTTATTCTGTCTTTCTTTATACTGAGTGCTTTATTATAGCTCTTTCCCCCTTTACCAGACCATAAGCCAACGAAAGGCAGAGGTGTCTTCCTCAGATCCCAAGACAGTGAAGAGCACACTAGCAGATGATCAAAAAGAAAGAAGGAATTCAAAGTGTATGGGTGGGTCAAGGGCTGACCAACAAACTCAACCATTGTGACTGGGCTAGAGTCACAGAAATCTGGGTAAGCCCTAGTTCCAGTACGTGGAAAAAATCACTGGTCATACCTGGGTCTCAGTGGTTCATCTTTGAAATGAGAATTGTGTCTCTTAGCTCAGAGGCTATTTTCAAAATTGAAATCAGATGAAACATGTGAAGAGTTGTACACTTGATTATTCCTGGTTTCTTTCTCTTCAGTAATAAGATGGTAAACATGGATCTCAAAGGAAATCAAGGGCAAAAATATAAAAATCAAAGAGAATCTACTAAATACCCATTATACTCAGGCCCTTCTGTGCATGTTGTCTTCATTTCTCAGTGGTGATTTGCTGGCCTTTCTAATGTTTGATAGTGACTTCTCTTGAAATATCGTCCCTCCATTGGTCCTGTTGGCTTCAGCTCTTTATTCTGAGCTTGTTCTCCCTGGGCCCAAGTGGAGTGAGGCAAGCTGGGTGCCTGGGGCTGCCTCTGTGTTTGTATGAACCCAAGAATGAGTGCTGCCTTAAATAGCCTGTCCTATGTGACTTCCTGTCTTACCTTAGTGTCTGCCCTGTAAGCTGTTTCTTGCTTCTTGTGTGTGTTTCCTAGGGCTGTCTTAACAAATTGCCACCACTTGGGTGGCTTACAAGAATGGAAATTTATCCTCTCACAGTTGTGGAGTCAGAAGTCCAAGATCAAGGTGTTGCTAGGCCTCACTCTCTCCAAAGGAGAGACTTTCGGGAAGACTTTGTCTCTTGCTTCTTCTAGCTTCAGGTGCTCTAGGCATTCCTTAACGAAGGCTGAATCACTTCAGTCTTCATATCTATCTTCACATGACCTTATCCTCTTTATCTATGTGGTACCCCTCTTATATTTTATTAAAACATTGACCACTGGCTTTGGGACCACTTGGATAATCCAGATGATCTTATCTTGAGATTCTTAACTATACCTGCAAATACCTGTCTTCCCAACAAGATCACTTTCGCAGGTTCTGGAGATTAGAACATGTGTATATCTTTTGTAGGGTCTCTGGTCAACCCTTCCATCTAGTATTCTTCTCACTCCTTTTCTGGATTCTTTTCTCTGCCAAAGAAGAAATGTCACCATTATATGTATTTGGTAAGACCAGAAAGAGGGAATCCAGCTAAGATGCAGAACATTTACATTTAGACAGATGAGAAAGTTCACAAAACTTTATGATTGTCATTTATAATGACAACGTCCATTAAAGCTGTAATTAATGAATTTTGAGACTATAAGCTTGATGAGAATCAGAATTAGAACATCTTCAAAGCATTAGCTCTAGTACTGTAGGCTCGTCAATGCTGAGGAAATGTTCTTGAACATACAAATGGAGGAGGATTGGCAAGATAATAAACTCTAGTCACACAGTTTCTTAGAGGATGGTATGGAACTTATACTCACCTGCCTGGTTAAGGTTAATAAGGGCATCCTAGAATGAGAATTGGACTAGAAGTCAGAAGAGTCATATTTGTATCCTGTTCCCAAGTAATAGTTTTTCATCTGAAAATTGAGAAACGAATTTCTGTCCTGCCAATCTTGAAGTACATTATTAGTAGTAGCACATTCATCCTAAAACATTGGCTCCTGCTGGAAATATACTGTGGGCAAGGGGAGGAAGTTAGCGGAGATACACAGATGCCGATTAATGGACCCAAGTCAAACTTTTTCACAGTATCCAGACAGTTGGATCCCCCCACCACCACCTTTCACAGGGAAGACTACCAGCAAGCATTGAATAGGGGGGTGAGTAGCTGGGGGCCGCCATGCTTGAAGCCCTGAGGCTAGAAGCCAAGACCACTTTCTAGGCAGCCAATCTTCTTCCTCCTGCCTTGTTTTCCAGTGGTGTGTGTAATATTAACACATGGTGCAATGCAATTAAACTACATGTCATGGAGTGTAAGTATCTTTGCATTCTAATTACAGGTTGATAGAATGGACCCATAGAGATTGCCTAATGACTCTTGGAAGAAGATGTGTATGTTTAACGATCTTTCAACAAAAGAGCTATGCTTCCTCCATGAGGACTGATTTGAAAGGAGGTTAAGTTCAGGTAGAGGATTTGTTTCTGAACGAACATATACCATCAACATTAAGCTCACCAGAAAGCAGTCTATCAAATATACGCTCAAGTTCAACTCACAAATACTGGTATTATAAAAATCTTTATCTCTGCCATCCAAATACATTTTTTACATTTGTTTTGTTTTTTTACATTTGTTTTGTTATTCATTTTACATTTGTTTTGTTATTCATTTGTTTTGTTATTCATTTATCACATAATTAATGAGTGCATTCAACTTAAAACTATGACCCCAAACAAATTATTTGATGGGTCAGAGTCACCTGAATCTTTGATGTGACTCAATTGGACTATCACAGTAACTTTCTAAATAATTTATCTTATTCAAATTTCTCCCAGTTGTAACCTGAATGTGACACTACAGAGGCATTGACTTTCCAACACTTCAGTGTGATGGTAACGTCCCCCAGATTGACTAACAAAGAAGGGCCACATTGCATAGAGAATGAACTAAACACTCCAGACCCTTCTTAATATAATCCTCACTTACTTGACCATGTCATCTCCTATTTTTTCTCTCTCCCTTCGTTTCACAGAAAGAGTGTTTCTCAGATTACAGGTTTGTGTCCCACCAGTATCAGAATCACTGAGCTTCTTGATGAAAAGATAAATCCCTTACTTCTAGGTCAGAGGAGCTAAGTCTGAACCTCTGAAGTTGGATGCCTGAAGTTGCCTTTTTATAAGACATTTCAGGTAATACTGATGCCACTAAATTTTGAGAACCTGTGCTCTAGGAAGTCAAAGAATTCAGATAGATTTTTCATACTTCATTCCAGTTCTCATGTCTGTGAATCTACATGTACTCTTTTATCTTGCTGGTTGACCGCCCCTGTCTCTCTTCATCTTCCAAGTTCACTCAAACATCACCTGTTTGGGGAAAATTTTCTGTTTTCTTTACTTCATGCATACAGTGAGTCCCTATTTCTTTTGGGGTCTCTCACCCCTTTCTCTCTCCACCTTCATGTATAGCATCCAGTGTGTTTTGATAAAGCGATCAATTTTTGTCCCCAGTTTCTTTTTTTTTTTTGAGTTGGAGTCTCACTCTGTAGCCCAGACTGGAGTGCAGTGGCCGCACCTGGCCACCGCAGCCTTGACCTGCTGGGCTCCAGCGATCCTTCCGCCTCAGCCTTCCAAGTAGCTGGACCTAGAGACACGTGCTACCATGCCCAGCTAATTTTTTGATTTGTTGCAGAGATGAGGTCTTGCCAAGTTGCCCAGGCGGGTCTCGAGCCCACGGGCTCAGGCAATCCACTCACCTCAGTCTCCCAAAGCGTGGGATTATCCCCAATTTCTTAAAAGAAGAAATGATATATTTATCTCAACATTTTCAGCTTAGAGTAGAGTGCTTGTGTCTTTGACCTATTATAGACTATCAGTGTTTCTTCAAATTAGGCTGATAATGTGGGGTAGAACTAAAGAGATCTGGGTTATAAACTCAAATCAACCACCTTTATAAAAATGTTTAACTATGCAAGCATCAGTTTTCTCATAAAATTTGGATTAACTTTATCTACTTGTGCTAGATATATTTCATTGCCCATCAGCTTTTCATATCCAAGTATTCATATTCTTTGCCATACTACTTTGACCATTCTCACTGAAGAAGCAAAATCTATTTCCTTACCCAGAAATCTGGACCAGCCAAGCAATTTGCTTTGGCCAGTAAGGTGCAAAAAAATGCAATGCAAATGAAGGCTTGAAAAAAGCACTTGCACAGATCTGCTGTGTTTTTGCACTTCTGCTACCACCATGAGCACATGCCAAGGATAGCCTTGGAGGATGAGAGACACTTGGAATAGACTCACTCTAGTCAAAGCCTGCCTAGATCAGCAATAACCGGTAGACCCCTAGACTGGAGTGAGCCCAACTCAGATCAGCACGACTGCCTTGGTTCTCCTTTTCTGACCTCAGTCATGTGAGCAATAATTAACTCTTATTGTGAGCCTTATAGCTTTTTAATATAGCATTATTGGGGTCATAGAAAACTTATACATAAAATCACGGCTTGTTGTAAGGTCAGATGGACTATATGTGAGCATGTTTAGCTCAGTGATGGCTATTCTTAAAGATCTCAACCAATGGTAGATATCACAGCAATTATTGGCATAGCTCCAGGTAGTTTACCATGAAGACATCTTTGAAAATTTGGCTCACAATATCCTTTTCTCCTTTGCTCTTGTTTTTCCTCTTGGCTCATGCCATAAAGTAGACCCTCAGCGTCTAGTCATTTGTGGTCAAGGGGACAGGAGACAGCATTTAGACGTCCCACTTGGACCTCCAGGAAAGGCTTCAATTCAACAAGTTCCAATGATTTTCTGCTATTCTTCTGAAAGGATTCATCATTGATTAAACAAGCATTTGTTGAGCCAATATTATGTTTTAACATACTGTAGGTATAGAGACAAACATAACAAACAGAACTCCTGCTCTCTGGGGCAAGCATTGTTTTGATATACTGGTGATTACTTATTAAATCCAGTAAATATTATTAATCCCCAGTTAGTACTAGGACTGCAGCAGGTACCTTACTGGTTTTTCAAGAGAACTCTAAAGAAATACAGATTTTTATGTAAAACTTTCAGATTTTGAAACATTGGCGGAAAATTAAAAAGAGCTTTGTGTGGGTCAAACAAAAAAAAAAATCAAGAGCCACCATTTGAGATGCTGCTTTGTAACTTGCACTGAAATTATCTGTTTGAATTTATCTTCTCTTTTAGATTATGAATTCATTTGAGATGAGATCAGTGGATTCATCTTGCTGTCTCTCAGGTATTCTGTGCTGTGCTTTCAAGTAGGAAGTATCTATAAATCTTTATGAACTGATTGGTAAGACAGTCTCTGTATTCAAGGAATTTCAAAGTGATCACAGAGATAAGACAGATAAGTCACGTTCACAAATAGCTATTACATCTTAATAACAATGGTGAAGGCAACTACAATAACTTCTGCCAATTATTAAAGCCCTAATATGTGCTAGGCATTATACTAATTAGAAAATATGCTGCCTAATTCAATCATACCAGCAATTCTGCAAAATGCTATAACCCAAGTGTCACCTACCTGAGTATTTCTAAATACTTTTGTCTTCTGGTCAACAGATCTAAAAATTTAAAATTAAAGTGGCTTAAATCTCATTTTCCATAAAGTGGAGAGCATACCATTTACTACTTGGAAGTGAATCTCCATAAATCATGATGGAGATTTCATTTCTATTCAATTATTGCTCTAACGTCCTTTCTCTGCTGCATTCTGGTTCTCCTTGTGTCTCGTCTCCCATAGTTGATTTATTCTCATACAACCTAAATATTGTGCCAGTCTCCCTTTTTTAGTTCTCCAAGCAACTTTAAAAAATGCTTTCCAGAGTTTCTTGAATATTTGGGATTAACAAGTAAGTATGTCACAAATACTGAACCTATCATAAAATGAGATTCCTAAATAAAATTTGGACATACTTTTTTTAAAAAAATCTCTGCCCTGCAGAATATTGGAGAATCTCACTGGCTACTTCTTAACATACCGCTATTTTTCTACCAATTTTCTCAGGGCCCTCACCCCTTCAAAACTACTTTAGGTATCGGGTTCTACTACTTTTCCTGTATCATTTCCATTAATATTTTCAGCATATTCAGCTTCCCGAGGGAGCTCCTAATTTGTGTTAATGTGTTGGAATAATTAATATTATAAAAATGTTCATGTTACCCAAAGACATCTATGGATTTAATACAATTCCTATCAAAACTTCAATGATATATCTCACATAAATAGAAAAAAAATCCTAAAATTTGTATGGCGCCACACACACACATGCACATGCACAGACATACACATACACACACACACACACACACACACACACACAAACCTAGTCAAAATGGTCTCAACTACAAGGAAGAAAAATATTTGGAATCACCATACTACCTGACTTCTAAATATACCGTTAGGTTATAGTAACCAAACAATCAAGGTGCTGGCATAAAAACAGGTACACAGACCAATTTAACCAAATAGAGAACCTAGAAATAAAGGCATGCCTTTATAATAAATTAATTTTTATGCCAGTGCCAGGAACACACAATGGGGAAAGGACAGTATCTTCAACAAATTGTACTGAGAAAACTGCATGTCTATAATCAGAAGAATCAGATTAGGCCCTTATCTCACACCATATAGAAAAAACAATTCAAAATGGTCTAAAGACTTAAATGCAAGGTTGGAAACTGTAAAACTACCAGAAGAAAACATTAAACAAAAGCTTCATGACACTGGTCTCAGTTTTTTTTTTTAATATGAACCCCAAAACACAGTCACTGATAGCAAAAATAGATAAATGAGATTGCATCAGACTAAAAAGCTGCACACCAAATCAATCAATCAACAGAGAGAAGGAAAGGGACAGACTAAGAAACAGGAGGAAATGTTTGCAAATTCTATTAAGTACTTAGAATGAGTCACCTCTTATGCTAAATATTTTTATATCTCTACTTGGCTAGGCCATGATTTCTAATTTGCTGACCAAACCCAAATCTAGAAGTTGTTGTAAAGATATTTTTACATGAGATCAATATTTGAATCAATAGACTTTGAGTGAAGTAGATGACCCTCTATAGTGTGAGTGAGCCTCATCCAATCAGTTGAAGGCCTTAAGAGGAAATCCCTTGATGAAGGAGGATTTCTGTCTCTGGACTCAAGACTACAACATCAACTTCTGCTGGAATTTCCAGCCTGCAGCACTAAGGATTTTAGACTTGCCAGCTCCCACAACTGCATGAGCCAATTTTTTGCAAAATAAATCTCTATAAATATTTGTGTGTGTATGTGCCCTATTATATCTGTTTCCCTGGAGAGCCTTGACTGATGCATCTCTTTTGGCCTTTCTCTGCTCTTTTGGCATTGCCCTGGGGCAGAAGGAATATCATCTTTCATACTCAACAGGGCCTATCAAGGTAAGTTGGCAAACGTAACTAACTAACCCTAAAGATATTTTCTCTAGCCCCTAAGAAGACACAACAAGCTATAGGCAGATGGTTGCTGGACAGCACTTTCCCTCTTGAATATATTTTAGTTTTGCTTCTGTTTGCTTTTTCATAAAGTGAAGAAAATGAAAATCCAAGGAAATGGATTGTTTTCCACCAAGCTATTACATGCCAGCCTGAACTTATGAACTTCAGAGTTTGTGTCCTTCCATCATGCCTCACTGTCCCAATAATGTCAAAAGAATTAACACAGAAGCACATTGCCTGTCTTGTTTCAGTCAGGGAAAGTTCCATTGGGAGATGCAGATGCCAGGACCCTGAAGGATGGGTTGTCCATTCCAGGGTTGGTGGATGGGATCATGGCAGGAGGAAAGGCAGTGAGGTGGGGGGAGTAGATGATTTATTTGGAGAAATGGATAATAAGATATATTGGCTGTAACACAGTTTACTCTGCAAACAGCACTGGAATAGGCTGCACAGCTCAAATGGGCATAATGCATGACTACGGGAGTACTTAAATGTCAGGACTATAACTACAGTGAAAAACTAACACAGGTAGCAATCAGACTCAAAGTATAAGTGCCCTCTATGTAGTGTCATTGCCTGCTAACTTTGGGTCTATCCAGAATAAATGAAATGAAGAGCCTTAATTGTGCAGGAATCAAGATGATGACAAAGACATAATTCATAATTTGCAGCCCTGCTTGCATATTAAGTAACCTACAAAGCATGTCAATCTGAAGGTCATTTTAGAATGTGAAGGGCACTTGGGAGTGTTAGATTATTTTCCTCTCATTCTTCTAAGAATTTCCATGCAGATATATTACTGTCTATTGTTATGAGGAAGATGCTGCTCATGAGAAGCTGCCTAGAAATGGGTGAGATTTCACTGGACTTTGTTGATTTGAAATCACGCCCTCCTGCAAGAAGCTACTGGAAACTTCACAACTGCTATTTCTTTCCTTAGATTGTTGGTTTTCATCTTGGTATTTTTCTTCTAACTCTCTCTCCTCTAGCTGGTCCATACTGTTGCCTCAACTTCTTAAACATGGTGTGCTCTCCACTTTTGTCACCTTCAGATTTTGTACAAACTGATTCCTCTGTCTGAAATGTTCACCCTTTCTCCTCTTTTCCATTCATTTCCTACTCATTTTCCATATTTTGTGAGAAGGTTGCTGCCCTGGGAAAATCCTTCATGGACATTGGACCTGGGAAAACTTGTTGGATAACACATTCATGGCAGCTGGTATGTATAACGTTTTCATCTCTGGTACCCCAAGGAGTCCTTGTGTCCACCTATCTCCACCTGACTCCTTACCCTTCCTTCGGGTCACCTGAAGCATCACCTGCTACCTGATGCCTCCCACCTCCACCTAAGTCCTACACTATTCTCCACCTAAGTCCTACACCATCTCCACCTAAGTCCTACACTATTCTCACTGCTTCCTTTACTTTGAGTCACTCATAGCATGCACTATGGTAGGCAGGAGAATAAGGACACCCCAAAGATATCCTCATCCTAATCCCGAGAACCTTAGAATGTGTTGCCTTAGATGGCAAAAAGGACTTTACAGATGCAATTAAGTTAAGGATCTTGAGATAAATCATCCCAGATTATTTCATTAGATCCAAAGCCATTACCCACTGTGTTGAAAGAAGGAAATGAGAGAAGTAAGTGGTACAGTCAGAAAAAGGCAATGTTGCAACAGAAGCAGAATCTGGCAAGATGTGCTTTGAAGATGGATGAAGGAACTATACAGGTGGCCTCTAGAAGCCGGAAAAGGAAAGGAAAGGGACTCTCCCCTAGAGCCTTTAGAAGGAGCCCAGTCTTGTTGACAATTTAATTTGATACCAGGAAGACCGTGCCGTATTTCTGACCTCCAGAACTGTGAGATAAGAATTTTGTGTTGTTTTAATCACAAATTCTGTGATAATTGGTTATAACAGCAACAAAAAATGAGCACATATACCCTTGCTTTGTTGTAATAGAAACAATTTCCCCATTACAAGGTTAGGTCTTCTCATGAGAGGAATATACCTTACTCACCTTGGCATTCTCAGTTCATGTCACAAAGCAAACATGAGTAAACACTATATAATAGCTTTAATTTTTTTAAGTTCTAAAATAGTTACATTTTATAAAAACCAAATAAATGTATAAATAAATGGATCATTCATTCCACCAAATTTTCTAGAATAGTAGACTTTTTAGCATATTGTGCTTTGAAGGTTTAATGAAAATATAGCATTCTTAGAAAGATAGGCACATATAAACAGTGAAAAGCTCAGTGAATGTTCACAAGGTGAACATCAGCACAAGAAGCAGAACATTAACAGTGTCTCTAGAAGGCCTCCTCATGTCTCCTTCCACTGGCTGTCCATACCCCAAGGGTTATACTCTAGTAGTTTCTACCTCTCTGTGCTTCCTTTTTCAAATAACACATCCACATAATGAAGGATCCAAGTGATCAAAAAGCATATACAGTGAACAGTAAGTTGTTCTGACCTTGTTCATTGCTGATTCTCCCCAGAGGCAACTGTTGCTAACAATTTATTGTAAATCCTTTCAAAGACATCTTTTGTGTATGTCAGTATATACATTTTGGCTCTTGAATCATTTTCTGCAGAAGCATTTTTTGGATTGACTGTTACCTTTCATTTCTGCTCTAAGCTAGCAAGCAAAAGGAAAGCACGTTGGGAGCCAGCGCACTCAGTGCAATTCTCAAGAAAAATGACCTAACCTTAGCAGCCAGGGTGCCCACATTTCTTTGCTCACTGGCTTAATGTCCATCTCTGGTCCACCAGCCCCGTGCCGGATTCGCATGCTCAAAAAAGTTAGAAAAGGGATTTTAACATGGCTGTAAATACAGCAGCTCTCAAAAAGAGCAAGTGAGTAATAGCTCCATGGAGGTGAGTTGGCACCCAGCTGCCAAAACCCTCCTTCTGTTTAAAGCCAAGAAAACACAGGCATGTGATTCACCAGTGGTGTAAATGTGTGCATCGGGTGTCAGATTCCAACTGCACCCTGGAGGTGTCTGCTTGCTGGAAAAGGCCAGATGTAAGTGAGAGCCTCTTTGGGACTGCAATCACGTAAATGCCATGGCACCATTTTAGCTAACGCTAGACGAATCGGGGGCAATGTACTTCTGCCGCCCACCCCATCTGGGAAAAGCAAGGCTCTCTCATTCCTCTATGTTGGTACCTTCCAAATATCCTTGTCCCAAAACTCACTTTTATATTCTAAAAAGGCAACGAACTAAAACATGGAGCTTGGAGTCAGAAAATTATGCCGTAAGCGCTTCAAAGCTCTGTGACCTTACGAAGGTCACTTGGTCTCAGAATCTCCCATTATGTACAAGAAAGGAAAAGGATGACTTACAATCAGGTAGTTAAAAGGTTAACATATGGAAAATCACCTGGCACACGCAAAAAATGGCAGCTAGTAATCGCTAATGATTTTCCACTCAAAAATAAAAAGACAAAGCTTATCTATTTCTACCAAAAACCAGCTTCCCTCTTTCATTGTTACCCCAAGTACACAGTCTCACAATTAAGTTGGCGAACTCATTTTTAGAAAAAGTACTACATACCTCTTTGCTGAATATCATCAGGGTCACCTTCGAATATTCGCCTTTGGAAGCTATACACCGATACCAGAACCTAATCCACCCATCAAAGCAATTTTGAAACTCTTTCTGGAATGGCTGTCAGAGATGTCGTTGTGTTACCCTTGATGTCTTGAGTCTCATCAAAACATCTTCCTTTCAATATTTCCTTTAACTTTGGGTGAAGGAAAATGTCATTGGGGGCCAGATTAGGTGGGTATGGAGGGTGGGCCAGTACATTTGTTTGTTTACTGGCTGAAAATGACCTCATAGATAGTGTTGTGTGAGCTGGTGCATTGCCGTGATACAAGAGTTCCTTTAGGACTGTTTTTGCACACACCTTTCTCATGTCAAGATTTCCAATTAAGATTTTCCTAACTGTTCTCTACTGATGTTTATTTGGTCTGCTATGCTTCTCACAGTCAGCCAATGATTTTGATGCACAGTTCAATGGATCGTTGCAATGATTTTGTGAGCTCTGCTCGTTTCTGGCAGTCCTGATCTCTCTTCATCAGTGACCCTTTCTGTCCCCTCAGAAAAACTTTTAAGTCATTTGTACACTGCCATTTTCTTCATGGCATTATCCCCATAAACTTGGACTAATATGTCCTTGATTTCACTTTCACTCTTGTCAAGTTTAACAATAAATTTAAGGTTTATTGCTGCAGTTCAAACTCTGACATTCTTGCAACAATAGCTCTGATTACCATTCCAGAAAAAAAGTTTCAGAATTGCTTTGGTGAGTGGACTAAGTGCTGGTATCAATGCATAGCTTCCCTAGGGGAGTGGTTCCAAGGTGACCATAGTGATATTCAGCAATGAGGTATGCAGCACTTTTTCTACAATGTTTGTGAACTTAATTGTCAGACCTCATATTCATTAAAAAACACAAAATTGCAATTTCTTTTTTCCTTGACTCCCCCAGTTAATAAATCACCAAGTTTCCCAAATACCCTCCCTAAAATATTTCCTAACAAGAATTTCTATGCTTCATCCTCAACTCAAGCAAATTCCTCCTTCTATATAGTCCCAGGTTTCTTAACCATAACTAATTTTAACCCCCAATTCCACTCTAAGCATACTTGGCAATGTCTGGAGACTATTTGGTTGTCACAGGTGGAGAGATTCTATGGGGGTATGTAGATCTGCTAAATATCCTACAATAAAAATAATAGATCCCTACAGCAAAGCATTATATGGCCCAAAGGACAATAGTGCCGAGGTTGAAAGATGCGTATACAGTCTAAGTTTTTTCTCATCTAATCTCCTTCCATTGACCTCTGTTAGGCTAAGATTTTCTTTTATGATCTATAACTCACAATGACTCTTTATTTTCTAGAAGATCAAGTCCAAAAATATACTTTGTTTACCTATAGATAAGGAAGATTAATGTTAAAAATAATCAACCTTTTTAAACTACAAATATGTGCCAAGAACTATTCTCAGTATTTAATATAAATTAAATAATTTAATCCTCAAAACAGCTCTATTAAAATTATACTCAGGTGTTCTTTTCAAGCTCTGATATAAGCTGGCTTTCTTTATTTGAGCGAGAGACATAGTAGACACTCAACAGGAATTTGTTAAACACTAATAACTGATATCAAATGGACATGCTAAGATTTGTTGAGCTTTTTACCTAACAGGCACTACTCAGGGTCTCACATGTATGGCTTCGTTTCATCATCAAAAACAAACATTTTCCCCGGCAACAGAGCAAACTTAAGTGTTTAAATTAGTCATGGCTAGTCAGATTCTCAGAGTTTAAAACCCACGAGAAGACAGACACTAAAATCCACGAGAAGACAGACACTAAAATAGAATATCACTTTTCAAATCCCTAGACCATTTTTTCCGTCTACAATGAGAAAATTTTTGTGAAGTTCAGTCATCTAGATGTAGGTACATTTCACTTTCTTTGATCCCTGTCTTGGGAAAAGGCGCTTCTGAGAACCAGGGTGCTTGGACCTTTGAAGGGCTTATCTTGGGCCCTCTGGGGTTCCGATGACCTAGTCCCTTCTTGCTCATTTAATCTGATCAGGAGGATGTCACCAACATCATGGACTAGTGTCATGTTCTACGGAATGTTCAGCTTTTCTTGGAATCTGCAGATCAGGACCATCTATTAAGTCAGAGGACGGGGCAAATTAGCATATCCCTGAACAAAGCAGTACAAAAAGGCTATTGTTCATTCGAGAGCAATGATCCTCTTTCTGACAGACAGGGAAAAGAGTCGACTTGCTAAACAGATGACCACATGCCATGTACACAGAAACAGGCTGATGTCTAGCAAAGATCCCGTCTATGATCTAGCAGCTGTAATCAGTGTTACTCCTTGGATGAGTGAGAAGGAGTTGGTTATTACCCACCAGAATCCATGTGAGTTTTACAGGAACTAGTATGGGCCGCTAAATTCTAAAACAATTAAATTTTAAAACTACCCCTTTAAGTGTTTAAGGGTAATACTAATTTATGTAATTCCCCTTGGTGTGCAATATTGTTTTGATATACTGTTTTGGCTCAAATACATCTGGTTTCAGAAACTTCAACTCACTCTTCTCCATGACAAAACCTTTTACCCATAAAACAAGGAACCACTGTAGAACTTGTGACAACTACCAACGACGTCGTACAAAGGAGGACCTCCCCCCAAAATCTGGGATTTACTTATAAAAAATTGTGTTTATTCTTACACATTTAAGCTTGAGCCACCTTCAAAGTCCTCTCTGTTTAAGGTGACACACCAGCAGTCCCCAACCTTTTTTTGGCATTAGGGGCAAGTTTCATGGGTGGAGATGGTTTGGGGATGATTCAAACATTTATTGTGCACTTTGTTTCTATTATTATTACACTGCAATATATAATGAAATATACCGCATCACTGCCCCAGCTCCACCTGCCCTCCAAAAGATAATTCCAGTTTTTTGGGGGAGTACACCTTGTATTTTCCAAGGCTGCCATAGTACCACAGACTGAGGGGCTTAATTGACAGAAATGTGTTTTGTCACAATACAGGAGGCCAAAAGTATAAAATCAAGGTATCAGCAGGGTTGATTTCTCCTGAGGCCTCACTCATTGGCTTGCAGACGACAGTCTTCTTCCTGGGTCTTAACAGGGCCTTCTCTCTGTGCACCTGTCCTAGTCTCTTCTTGTAAGAACACCAGTCATATTGAACTAGGGTCCACTCCTATTATCTCATTTTACCTTAATTACCTCCTTAAATGCCTTATCCCCAAATAAGGGCACATTCTGAGATACCAGAGGGTTAAGATTTCAGCATATGACTTTGAGAGGGACACAATTCAGTCTGAAAAAACAGTTACTCCAATAATATAACTGAGTAGCAGGAAGAAGGACAACTTGGTATGTCCAAGGAACAGTCCATTGATGCGAAACACTCCAGGGAAGACTCATTGACTTAGTCAGTGGAGCGCTCTTGATCTGAGGCCATTTTTACAGGGGACTGGAAGCTGTGGGTTATCTGAAAGGAACACTTTCACAGTTGGATGGCTGGAGGATTCCATCTTTTTTTTTCCTAAAAAAAAGTTCTTTGTAACACATCACAGCATTCATCACACAATGCTTAGGTGCTCCGATTCAAATTGAGTAATCAGTGGATTGGCTGATAATTTTTTTTTTTAATTTTTTTTTTTTTTTTTTTGAGTTGGAGTCTCACTCTGTCACCCAGACTGGAGTGCAGTGGCCACTCCCGGCCACCACAACCTCGACCTGCTGGGCTCTGGCGATCCTTCCGCCTCAGCCTTCCAAGTAGCCGGAACTACAGGCACGCGCTACCACGCCCGGCTCATTTTTTGATTTTATTGTAGAGATGAGGTCTTGCTGCCCAGGCGGGTCTCGAACCCGCAGGCTCAGGCAATCCACTCACCACAGCCTCCCAAAGGTGCGGGATTACAGGCTGAGCCACCGAGCCCGGCGGATTGGCTGATAATTTATCTAAGCATTTTGTTAATTCCAACCCTGGCTAATTAAAAAATATGCCACTCCTTCCCAAGTCACTAAGCCTTTGTCGTTTTGAACATCCCATTTACAGCAACAATGGATAATTCAGTCAGTAACAAAAAAAAACTGGAAATCAAGAATTTCTGGGTTCTTATTCTTCAGTCATGGAATGTTCATGCTAGTCAAAGAATAGCATTCCCTTGGAATTTGTGGAAATTCAGATTCTCAGGTCTCACCCCAGACCTACTGAACCAAAATCCGCATCATCACAAGATTGCCTCAGGAGACCCTTATTGTCATCAAAGTTTGAGAAGCACTGCTATATGTGACCTTGAACAATTAGTTAACCTCTCTGAGCCTGGTTTTCCTTATCTGTAAAAGAAGGTAACTATAATTAGAAGGCCCCCCTTAGACCCCTTCAAGTTCTAACATTCTGTGACAAATCTGAGCAGAGTTTGCTCTTTCAAAGTAGTGCAGTGCCTCTTACAGAAAATGCACTGAACTTTCATCCCTCCTTATGCATGAATGTTCTGCTTCCTTCAAACCTGACTTCCATCTGTAATCGGCAATTAAAGTCATGGTTGAAGGGAGACTTCTGATAGCCTGAAGGCAAAAGGCATTCTTGTTAATATCTCGTCTCTGTACCTTAAGGCTAAAGTACCCTAAAGGTGTCTCAGGGTGACATGCAAATGTGCTAGACCAACACTTATTGGAGTTTGAGTAGTGATTAGGGTGACACTGGCGAGGACTATTATCAATTTTACCATTTAGTGACTTGACCCTCAACAGAGTACTAATGACTCCTGGTTAGCCATCATAATGTGTGGCGATGCTTCATTTAGATACAGCCATCAGCAATATAGTGATGGGAGAAGAGGGTCAAAAACCTGGGGTGAATGAAAGATATAAGCTTTAAGGTCAAATATCAAATTATCACCCATTTTGTCTGTACAGATCATTTGAAGCCTCAGAACCCCTTCTAAATTGAAAATTCCCAAATGAT
Source organism: Carlito syrichta (assembly GCF_000164805.1). NCBI lineage: Eukaryota > Metazoa > Chordata > Mammalia > Primates > Tarsiidae > Carlito > Carlito syrichta. Next base: position 186,006 of record NW_007246569.1, read on the forward strand.
GAAATACCCAAAGTATTTGAAGGATAATCTGAAAATAGATTTTGATATAAAAGATGCAAGTCATAGCATACCATCAAAAGAGGATATTCACTTTTTGTAAAGATCAGAGTAATAAAGTTGCAAGACAGGCAAAAATTGTATAAACAGCTGTTGAAAATAATAATATTATTTTTAACACCAATAAAAATAATTGCAACTAATCTGTATTGAGCACTTTCTCAATGCCAGAAAGTTATTTTGTACTTCATTAATTCTTAAAACAAAACAACGAAGTAGTACTAGTATAATGCCCATTAAACAGGCAAGGAACTGAAACTTAGATTAAGAAACGGTCCCAATGTGATGTGGCCGGAGAAAAACCCAGATCATGTGGCCTCAAACCTCTATTGAATATAGTCTTGCATTTCTTAATCATCCAATCTTTCCTGCTTGCCATATATATGTATATATACATATATATATATATAGAGAGAGAGAGAGAGAGAGAGAGAGAGACATCAAATATATTATATGTATATACATTGATATATATCATATATAACAGTTATTCACAGCAAATATACATTATAAAAGTTATCACCTCTATTTTATAAATGAGTAAAAGTCAATTATCTACCCAGGTTCACTCAGAGTTATAACTAGGCAGAAGAAAACTTGGTCTCTTAACTCTTGCCTCTGCTCACGGCACCCAGGCCAGTGCTTGATCTTCTATGTGTTACAGCTACAAGCTAGTAAATAAAGTGATGGTTACCTCATAATTCTTATCAAATTATAGCTCCAAGAAATTTGACATGCTTCTACTTAATTTATAATAAAAACAATGTCCAACTTGAGTTTGACATATAAAAAAATGAGTTCTCCAGCTTCCAAGGAAATAAAACTGTACGGAACATTATTTGATTAAAGTTTTATCAGAAGATTAGTGTTTCAAACAGAGTCAATAATTCAGTCTTAGAAATATCCCAGGTGGTTGCCATGTCTAGCTTTCAGATGTGGAGTCTTGGTTGAAAGAGGTGTATTGATGTGGGAAGCTCTGTAGCTGTCCATCCGTACCCACTTGGCTCTTGCTATCAGTAATTACTGTATCACTTAAAGTGCCAGAATCCAAGCTCTATTCCTGAAGGTATGGTTTTCTTTAAAAGACAAGCTCTCTCTGCCAACATGTTAGGCAGGTCAGCGGTGCTAGGGAGTTATCACCAACACCATCCAGCAGCCTTCAGACAATGCCTGGTGAGAGCTGACTGTTTAATGCCCCAGCTCTCTTGTGCCTTGGCAATATGACTCTGAGATTTATTCTATGCTGTGTCCAGAATAAGATATTGGCCGTAGTGCCATACTACCCATGATCAAACACTGCTTGATAATAACTTCCTTATTGTCTTCCTACTTTCCTATCTCTCACTTTTCCACTCCCCCCAGTATTTTCCTGCAATATTCTTCCAGATAAACTCTTTGCATTGGAAGACTTAATTTGGGGTTGTTCCACAAGCAAATTCTCAGATAAGAAAGACGCCTTCAACAAGTTTGCATTTGTGGTATAATCTTAGTATTTGCATTATGCCCAGAACTAGACTAAGTTTTAGGGATATAATGATAAACAAGAAACACAGAACCCCTCTTCTCGTGGATTCAACAGTCCAGTGGACAAAGCACTGAGATAATAATTGCAATTTTTTCCAAAGAGGATAGTCACAGAGGCATGAAAGGAGCCAGCCCAAAAGGTATTTGTGAATAGTGTTTTATTTATTTTGATATTTAAAGAGGGAGTCAGGATGGGGAGACCACTGCTAGCAGAAAGAAGAGCATAAGGTAAAATCCCAGAACCATGAAGTGCCTTGGGGGAAGTAAGACGGTCACTGTAACTGCAGGGTAGAGAAAGCAGCCCTGAAATGAGTGATAAGGATGAGAAGGGCCAGATCTAGAAGGGACTTTTAATTATAACGAGGATTTGGAATTTGTTCACAGAGCAATGGAAATCTGCTTAGGATTGAAACAAGGGCATGGAAAGACCACTCTGGTTACAATATGGAAACTTGATAGGAGTAAAGACAAAAATTGTGGCCAAAAGACCGATGGGAAGAAGGCTTAGAATTCTAGTCTGGAACTTTTACAACATACTTTGCTTCCTTTTGATGATTGCCTGGGGTTGAGTTTAACAACACAAAACAAATAACTCATATAATGGAAACTTTAACAAGTTAGTGTTTATTTTTTATTCTTCACATAATGAGAAGATCCAGAGTAGGTGTTTTGATAGCTTTGGTTTATTGGCTCAAGGATATTGGGGACAAAGTCTTTGTGGACATCTTGGGACTGTCTGTATCGTCACAAGGTGCTCCATCCCCGACAGTCCCAACCATTATGTCTGCATTCCATAGAGGTACACATGGAAAGGAAGGTGCTTAAAAAGACAGTGGCCAGCCAAGACCACTTTTTAAGGGTTTTTCTTAAGAGGTGTGCAAAGATTTCTGCTTACACAAACTTATCCCAAAGTATATCACGTGGCCATATCTAATCACTAGGGAAAACGGAAAATGTCGTTTTTAGATGAAACAATTGTCAAAGAGCAGTTACATGAAGTTCCACTAATGATGACGAAAGGGAACATGGGTATTGGGGAAACAATTAGTAGGCTCCACCAAATTTATGTACTATGAAAGTCAGATGAGATGAAGCAACAAACTATAGCAAGAGAAAAGCTCATAACAATGACAATAATTCTAATACTGCCTCTGCAGAGCATTTGTATTTTTCAAAGAACATTTTGTGAATGTAATTCCCCTGTTTAATATACTTAATAAAATTGTGGAGCATAAAGATATTGATGTTTCACTAAGCAGAAATAACCTAAGAAAAGCTGAAAGCATGATAAATAGTAATGGCAGAGGAAATAACTTATCACTGAACCTTAAATTGCTTTTTTTAACCACAAGTTCTTTTTTCTGGACTTTAGCTTATATTTGTAATTGGTTATGCTTTCTGGATAAGATGTATTTTGGGAACATTTTAAGAAAGTCCCAAAGGTACTGCAGAGCAGTAGAAAGACAGTGACTAGAGTTCAAATTCAACCTGTTCATTTATTGCTCATGAGAAATGAGTGAGTTACCTATCCTTTAAGCCTCAGTTTCCACTTTTATATAATCTGGCAAAGTGCACTGCTTAACAGATTTCAAAGGATTTCAAGAAAATTTCTGACTCTCTCTATATGCTAATTTTAGTGTTTGTATATTCTGTGCCTTAGTGTGCTACTGCCATTGATTAAAGACAGTAGAGAGAACATTTGGGGCACCAATTTGCAGAGTGATGAGTATTACATTTTGACTTAACATGGAGAGAAAAGGGTGGTTATTAGCCTGAAGCCAAGACAATACAGGCACTGGATGGGAGGTGAAGCGATTTGCACTATAGTTCGTACACCCTAAACAACTGGGAGACTGTGGGGTGTAAGAAAGAGCTCATCCTGGTCCCCACAGCCTCCTTCGGCCAAGAAGTACTGTATTGAGTGAAGAGGAGGTGAAGAGAATGGAAAAGCCTCTAGGGAAAAGGCCTCCAATTTTTGTTTTCCCTCAGAATAGTTTGTTTGAAGCATGACCAATGTCTTCGTTACCTAAAATATTCTCTTTTCCCTAAAAGGAGCTTTGGGAAATGTGGTTGCCACAGTGACTCACAACTTCTGAGGCGAAAATCCCCGGGGCCTGTGAGATCAGCCAGTGGGGCAGCCCTTATGTGAGCCTTTTCGCGGCATGCTGGGAGTCCTTCTCTGAATGACTGCGGTCTTCCATCCCCTATCACACGCCTGCAGATCATGGAACAAAATTAACTGAACCCAGCCTCTTGCTGAGCTCAGCTGCTTAGAATCGCCAGGAGGGAAAAGGAAAGACCACTCACATGTGTCAGCATGGTTGACATCTGGCCTGTGCAGGCAGTCAAATCCAATCATCGTTTACCAAACATTGACTTCATGCCAAACTCTAAGCTTCGCTCTGAAGACAAAGGTTGACAAAACACGGGTTCCTTCTCAAGGAGCCCCAGTCAAACCACAAGGTCATTTACGTAAGAGGAAAGGGTAAAGGTACCCACCTGCCTGAGAATCTTCGTGAGATTCTCAGTGGAGGCATTTTTGCTTTGTTTTGTTTGTTTTATTTTATTTTTTCCAGTGGAGTGAGAATAGCAACATGAACTATCAGGCAGGGAGTGAGAATGCCCAAAGGAACAGAGGCAGGACAGAGCTTGGCATAGGCTGGAGGCTGGAAACAACATAACTAGAAGTCCGTTTTTGGAAAGTTATGCTGGGTCCCCTCATGAATGCTGGGATAAAGAGAGTGACAGCTTATTCTACAGTCAACAGGAAGCTCAGAAAGGATTTTGACCAGGGGTAAGATGTATTCAGATGCTCATTTTAGAGTTCAGTAGGGTGGAGAAGGAACCAAAGTAGACCTACAATGAGGATGATGCTAATGAGTCAATGTGAGAGTCCATTGGAAAGATAACAGACGTTCCTTCCTGTGCAGCAGAAATAAAATCAATTGAGAGGATGGAACCCCTTATACAATGTGCATACATGGTTGCCATGTCCACTAATGTTCACGGTAATTCTATTTCTGTTTTTAATAAAATTAATTACTTTTCTCGAGACAGGGTCTCATTCTGTCACCCAGGCTGGAGTGCAGTGACCCAGTCATAGCTCACTGCAGTCTTGAACTCTTGGGATCATGTGATTCTCTGACCTCAGCCTCTCGAGTACCTGGGACTACAGGTGCACATCACCACGCTCAGCTAATTTTTTTTTTCTATTATTTGTAGAGACAGGATCTCACTGTGTTGTCCAGGCTGGTTTGAGCGGTCCTCTCATCTAGGCCTCCTAAAGTGCTGGGATGCTGGCGTTACAGGCATGAGCCACAGCACCCAGTCAATTTCTACTTGAGAGATGGGAAGAAGAGGTGTGTCACACCCTAGAGGCAAGCTCAGGACTTCTTGGACATAATCTCAACTTGTCCACCTTGGGGAGTCTGTGGATTCTAGTTTTAAAAATTAGGCACACCTTAGTGGCAAAAATCACAAGTTGTCTTCAGAATTCCTGCCAGATTGATGAATATCATGAATGTTTTTAAAAAGATATCTTTTGCACTCATGAAGAAGAATTTCAGGGACACAGTTGGGGCCATGCATTTAATCTATCTTCACTTTTAAGAGCCTCTAAGATAGATTTTGAAAGAAAATTCCCCAGAATTTAAGTATTTTTACTCATTTATCTTCTAAGTCACCACAGGAGTGGTTTCTTGCTTCATCAACTACAGTCTGAAGTAGATGTGTTTGGAAAGTATTAGAGATATTTGCTGGAAATTATAACTGTTTCCTAACATTTGTATTCATTTCTTTGAGCTGTTGGCTTATTTCTGGATATTAATTTAAATCCCCTCCTAATTTTAATTAGAGGTAAGATTTAGTAGTGCTGAGTCTTTTTACCTTTTTTTTTTCTCTAAGAAAGAATGTTAACTCCAGCAAACCAGGATTTAAAGTATTTGTATTTATTCCGGGACTTAACGAGTGGAGATTAATATTTGGATAGGGAATATGTAAGTGCATCCACTGTGCTTTTGGAAATTAATTAAAAATGTTTTAAGATTTTTTAAATGGGTTATTTAGTCAAATCATTCTGGAGTAATGAACTGGTGTAAGCCAAGATTTAATATGTCTTAGGTGTATGAGGGTTTTATAGTGTCGGGGTTTTTTTTGTTTTTTTTTTTGAGTTGGAGTCTCACTCTGTCGCCCAGACTGGAGTGCAGTGGCCGCTCCCAGCCACCGCAGCCTCAACTTGCTGGGCTCCAGCGATTCTTCCTCCTCAGCCTTCCAAGTAGCCGGAATTACAGGCATGCGCTACCCACGCCCGGCTGATTTTTTGATTTATGTAGAGATGAGGTCTCGCTGCCCAGGCGGGTCTCGAACCTGTGGGCTCAGGCAATCCACTCACCTCAGCCTCCCAAAGGCGCGGGATTACAGGCTGCGCCACCGAGCCCGGTTTAGTGTCGGGTTTTATCCCATCTTAACACTCATTAACTCACTTCCCCATCTCATCTTGTTTCGCAGCCCTGGATCCCACCTGTCCTCCCATAGCACTTCCACTGCAGCACTGCTCAATTTCTTTTATTTCTTCTGAAGTCACAGTGGATAGTGACCATTTGTTTTTGTTTTTTTTCCCCAGCAAATCAATGAATTAATTTTTTTTTTTTTTTTTTTAGAAACAGGGTCTCACTCTTTTTCAGGGTGAAATGCAATGGTGCAATCATAGCTTCGCTTCAGCTTCAAACTCCTGTACTCAAGCAACCCTTCTGCCTCAGTCTCCTATATAGCTAGGACTACAGACACACCCCACCATGCTCAACTAATTAAAATATAATAACAGAGACAGAGTCTTACTGGTTCCATACTCTTGGACTTAAGCAATCTTCCTGCCTTGGCCTTTCAAAGTGCTGCAATTACATACATGAGCCACCGCACCAAGCTAAATTTTAATTTTTCATTGGCAAATAATAATTCTGGATATTTGAGAGGTAACATATGATATGGAATATATGTATACATTGTGAAATGAGCAAATCAGGCTAATTAACACACCCATGCTAATTTTCTTTTGCGTCTCCTATTATCTCTGCTTGAACCTCCTTCTCCAGATTTGTATACACCTGAAAAATTCCTACACATTCAAAACTTTACGGAGACATTCTCTTGTTAGCAAAGCCTTCAAATTCCTAGACATAATTTACATATTCCCTTCTTTTATCATTTTAACACTTCAAAAAACTACATTTGTATTCATAATAAGGTATTGTGCTTGTGTTTAAATGTCTGTCTCCCTTTCTCCCCCCAGCAAAGCTTAGTGTAGGGCTTCAAAAATGGTAGCGATTCAAAAATCTGAACTCAACTCCCTTTCCTAGCAAATTATTTCAAAGGGAAGTGATGGAACTAAACAACAAAAATTGACTTTTCTTAATCAGCCATGTAGATTCTATTTTCAATTTGTCAACAGTATGAGTTGAGTTTAATCATACATTGCAGACTTACTTAGCAAAGTTATTAAATGCCAGTTGAAAAAAATGACAGAAAACTCTGTCGAAATTATACCCTGGAATTTACAATTTTCTGTTTTTAAAACACCACTGGCAGCAACAATTGAAGTAAAATAACAATACCATGGTCTTATAAACTGCATGAGTAATATAGCAGATTTTTTTTCTCTACTAGGAGTTTTGTTACTTCTTATGTGAAGGAATCAAAGGTGAGAACTTGGATAAGGGGTAGAATCCTACTGTTTGCTCTCTTCTTGAGCTTTTCATCATACCCAGGGCCAACCTGCGATGCACAACTATGGCAAAATGTGTATTAGAGATATGTAATGGGAACTAGATTCAGAAATCATGGTCTAAATAAACTTTTATTATTTTAAGCTCTGGAATGTAGTAAACATGCCTAAGCTTGCTCTAGCAGAAAAATTCCCCAGAGAAACTTCATAATAATTTTTTCAGAACTCTAGGATTTTATAAAACATGCTTTCAAAAACTATTCTCTACACTCAGAAACGTCAGTCTTACTTTATCCGCCACATAGTTATTTTTTGTAGCACTATAGGCCAAACACACGCAGAGTTTGGGACCCCATACATGGATTTGAACTCCAACCCTTGAGCCAGGTGGCCGTTGACCAGTAGGTCACCACTCTCAGCCTCAGTTTTTCCTGTGGGGATATCTCATCATTCAGTAGCCCACTATGATTAATAGAGGTGAAATTGATCCTCTTTCCTTTCTTCCCTCCCTTGAAAGTGAATAAAAACAAACTTTCATGCTGAAGCTTCCCATTCTAAAGAATGCCGTTTTCTGATTTATCTTTTCATCTTCTGTGAATTGAGAAACCAGGTAAACAGGTTTACTTGAATTACATAGGCAAAAAAACAAAAACAAAAACTAACTGACTTGATAAAAACAAAGGAAGAACATTCCAGAAATCTATGTTTTAAATCTATACTCAGGTCAAGACCAGGGGTCAATGCAGTAGTGACGAGCTGCATTTAACAGCTATCATCTTGTGCAGATCTCTCATCCATTCCACAAACACTGTCCCTTTGCCTGCTGAGTCCTGGTCATTGTACTAGATTCTACAAATTCAGAGGTAAATTAAGACAGAAGTCCCCTCTCTGTAATTCAAGAACTAATAACTTTGTGGAGTGGGGGCAAAGAGTACCTAGTTTGAGAATCATCTGCATTCCCAATGTTGTCGTGAAGCAGAGTTCCAGGTGTGGCAAGGAGTCAGAAAAAGTCAGAGCTTCTGTGTTTCTCCGTTCTGTTATGGGACAGCGGGCTACAGATGTCAGAGAAGGAAGGCTTTGCTGAAAAGCAACTGGAAGTGGGCTTTGTGAGACAGAATGGACCACGGACCATGGACCTGAAGGCCACAGGGAGTGATCCACAGACTCTAGGCTAGCGAGGAACTCAATTGTGTAATCGGATTTGTGTTTTGGAAATGTGTATGAAATGTCCCCTCCTGTTTTACAAGACCCTCAGTTAAAGATATCTGTATTACAGTTTACCATAACCTTATTATATAATTAAGTGCTCCTTTGTCTGAAAGTATTGTAACAGATTATATACAGAGTAAAAAGATTTCACTTTTTAAAGTCAATATGGTCCAGCTTCATTATGCAAGAGTGCTTGGGAAACAGGACCTTTGCTAGAAGTAGGGCAGAAGGTGGTAGAAACTGGTAGAAAACAGAAATCTAAAGGTAACTGAAATTAGAAAACCAAAACCCCATTGCTTCTAGCTTTGTAGGACAAAAAGTATTAAATTTATTTTTCTCTAATTATCCATGGTTTAAATAAAATTTTCTGAGAATAATTTCCTTATTATGATCTGTTATTTTGCATGTTTGTGAATGGATGAAAAATCATTTATTGAGTACCTACTACGTAAAAAGCATAGTGCTAGGCATCTTCTCATACTTTATGCTCATAAAAATCACTCTAAGCCGGGCTCGGTGGCTCAGCCTGTAATCCCACGCCTTTGGGAGGCTGAGGTGAGTGGATTGCCTGAGCCCGCAGGTTCAAGACCCGCCTGGGCAGCAAGACCTCATCTCTACAATAAATCAAAAAATCAGCTGGGCATGGTAGCACATGCCTGTAATTCCGGCTACTCAGAAGGCTGAGGCAGAAGGATCGCCGGAGCCCAGCAGGCGAGGCTGCGGTGGCAGGGAGCGGCCACTGCAGTCTGGGTGACAGAGTGAGACTCCAACTCAAAAAAAAAAAAATCACTCTAGATAGGTTCTATCATCACATTATAGAAAATGAGACTGTTTATCAGAGATGGTGTTCCTTGCCAAAGGCCAATCTTGGGTTTCAATTATCATTCCTTCCAGGTGCTGCCATATTTGGTCAAATGAGTTGTGAGTGACACCCTCTGGAGTTCTATAGTGTGACAGCCCAATTATTCCCTCATGTGACCCCAAAGGCCATTGTGAAATGTCATCCAAGGTTTTCTTATTCCAAGAGCCATCTTCAAATCACCAGCTCTCAGTTGTATTGATTTATTCCAGTGAGGACTGGGAAAAAGGACTCTGGACATTGGAAAGAAATAAAAACACAGCTGTAACTCACTTGTGGATATTTATTTTGTTCTCCTGAAAGGTAACCTGCTAAGAAAAGCATAATAGTTATTTTAAGGCTTTAGTTGATAGGAGCCAATTAATTGGGTTTTCATTTTATAGGTTCCATCTCATTTTTCTTACCAAGAATCCGGAGCTCTCTAGGTTTTAGCTAAGACAGGACAAAAAAAAGATCCCAGAGCCTCCAAAATGCCCTTCAGAAAGTCAGCATTCTGAAGCATTGAGAAATTATCCTTAAGAGTGACTTATGTCTTCCCTTTGCTCCTTTACTCAGTCTCTCCTAACTTAGAATCTATTTATGCTTAATTTAGAAATGACTCTAACATACTTGATCATGGATTGACCAACCCGCAACATAGGTGAAGCTCTAAATTAGGAGACCTTAGCGGGGGGTATAGATGCAGGAAGCAGGTGGTGATGATGGAGACAGACAAGCAAAGAGAAACAGAAAGAAACCAAAAAGCCTAACAGTTGGCAATCTTTCATATGAGGGCAGACATCCATCTGGGGTTCAAATAGTCCCTGAAGGAATCATCTAAAGGTGAAATTCACAAACCAGACCCACCAGCCTTCAGCCTGTTTTCATAAAGTTTTATTGGCCCACAACCAAACTCATTATTTTACCTCTAATCATGGATTCCTTTTTTGTTTTAATGGCAAAGTTGTCAAAGAGATCCTGAGACTTATAGAGCCCAAAACATTTACATTGTGACTTTTTATAAAAATGTAAACCCCCTTGCAGAGTAATCCATCTTACTTGAGCTTTCTTCCCCCAGCCATCGGATTAAACTCACTTCTGTGGGTCACTCTCAGGCTGCAGCTCTCTGGAACTGCTGTGGAGTCATCTTGTGGCCGTGGCACTACCAGGAGAGTATCCAGAGCACCACCTACTAACTAACAGCAGTTCCCCCAAATGAGATTCAGTCACTAAACACATATTGATGCTTAAAATAGCGCTTAAGTGATACTAGTGAGCGTTTATGCCTGGAATATTCTCAGATAATCTGCATGCATTTTATTCAGGGCTCTACTCAAATGCCATTGACTCAAAGAACTCTCCTCTGATTGCCAGACCCAAAGAACCACACTTTTTCTCCCCATACCCTTACTTAACTGTTTTTTCAAACACTCAGCACTAATTCCCATTGTATTATAGAAAACATTTGTTTATGATTGGTTTTTCTTTCACCAGAATATATGATGTCTGGGGTCAGGGACTTTGTTTGCATTTTTACTGCTAGATCCACAGAACCTATAAACATATCTGACTTACTTAGCCAATTCTTGTTGAGTGAACAAATGAAGGAGTCAAGTCATGGTGCTAAACAGATTCCTTCTATTGCTAAGTTAGGTCAGGGACCCTACAAGAAAAAACGAAAAAAAAAAAAACGGAAAAAATAATTCCCTCATAAAACATGAACTAATTTTTTCATTCTGTGTTACCAAGAAGTCTAATGGAGTCATCAAAGCAAATGTTCTCCTTTTCTGTGGTAAGCCTGTGGGACACAGGGGCAAATGCATGGCGTGATACCAATCTAGATTCAAATTCCATGTTCATTGATTAATATTTGACCTATATGTAAAGGAGTTAAGATCAGTTTCCACCCAAGGTTGTTGTGAGTGCTGATGAAGTGAGCAAATCAACAAATGAGAGCCCAGTCTTCAAAGCGTTTGATGATTGGATTTGCTCCCACTTCCCACAGGAGGCCTTTCTATTGGAGAAGCGAGATATTGCTGCTCTGTCTAGCTTCCACGGTTATTTTCTGAGCCCACAGGTCTTCACTTTTAATTTTGAAAGTAAAAATAGGAACCAAAAGTTCTCTCTCCAGCGGAAGTTCCTTGGGTTTCAGTCTCCTTTGTCGGGATGGGGGAGGCTGACTCACATCCAAGGGGATTCTGGGAAGTGTTTGGAAAAGGGCTGCAATTTGTTGACTGTTTCCTACAGTCTTGTTGGTTGGCATAGCTTGACTTTACGCAGCCCTGGTACCAGCTGCCTCATTAAAATAAAGCCTGCTTTATGCCTTCAATGGCCAGACTCCTAGCACATAAAAAGAGCTGCTAGCCACTCCCTGGATGCTACCAGTGTTTGCAGCCAAAGGCTTGGGTCTCCAAATCAAGGGTGGGTACACATTTCCCATCCTCAACCTACTGCCAAATAGCTGCAATGACTCTAGAAGTTTTCGGAAAAAATATCTTTCGGCATAAAAGATGAAATTTATACTCTAGTCAAAATAACTGCCAAGTTAAAAGCATTCTGTGAAAAGGGTACTCTGGGAGAAGGAATGAGAAGTGAAGGAATGTTCTCACTCAGACACTACCTCACTGTGGTAAGAAAAACAGAATAAAATAAAATGAAAGATTTGCTTTTTCAAGAGAAAGTGACCCGCTCAACAAACAAAGAGCCTTTCTGAAATGCTGAGTGTTTCTAATTATGACAAATATGCTTGGCCTCAGACTAACTTCCATCCCTAAGATTTACAGCCCTCAGCTGCTTGGAGAACTTTTGTTCTTCAGTAAGATCCTTCCGGCTAATGTAGTCAATTCTTGCATGTCTGCAATGTCGAGGAAATGGGGGATTTCTAGCTGATTACTAATTCAGGTTAGTAGTGACAAATCTAGGGTCTGTTACTTTGCTGCTGTGCAACCTTGGACACAATCTTAACATCTCTGAGCTCAATTTTGTCATCTGCAAAATGCGCAAGATGCTGCCTGAGTCCAGTTGAAAGAAGTAAGAGTCTATTTTCAAGGCACCTAGAACAACACAGCTGGGAACAGTTTCATCCTATTCCCTGACTTCTGGACACCACACTTGAAGACAGACACAGGAAAGGGCTCAGGACCATAACCTGAAAGCCCATGACTGGAGCGATGATTCAAACAACTGTTTATTGCTAGTGTATAGAATTGTAATTGGGTTTCTGTACACTGGTCTTATATTGATTTATGCTTACAGTAGGAAGCAGCCACAAGCACAAAGATTAATGGAAAACTGAATTTACCTGTGAAAAGGTAAACTCACAAGTAAAAGATGCCTATTTTTTATTTTATCTTCTAAATGTGTTAGTTAAAATTATTTTAACCTCTCCTAATTTTGTGTTTTTCTTTGAAAGATGTTGCCAGATGTGATAGAAATGTGAATGACATGTAGGAGCAAACCTAGAGGCAAGAATGTGCTTTGCTCTGCGTGGCCCTGCCAGCAATGCTACAGTCCTATGTCATTTTTTCATTCTTGTAATTCAAGAGCATTGAGTATAGAAACACTTTTACTAATTAACAATATGTTAGACCAAGGAGGGAGCAAGTCTGAAGTCTTATTTAATGTATTGTCCTCAGGATTTTTTTTTTCTTTTAGATTATAGCGAAAGCTAAAGAAATCAACGATTTTTGTTCAGTCCTTGCTTCTTGTTTTACAACGTTTCGGTATATTTTCCCCAAACCACTTCTGCTCTTGTTCCCTAGGGACCTTATTTCATTTTCAATTTTAACACCATTCTCGTTTTCAAAATCATTCGTGCAGCACACAGAAATAGAAATGTAGGCTACCCAAGTCAACCTGAAAAAGTAACTATCTGGTACATCCCCATCCATAAATGACTGCTGTGACACTATAACGCTTTGCACACACCTCACTTTCAGCCCTTCTCACACTATGCTACAGCCATCAGTCCATGTATTTGTTCCCACAAACCCCAGACGAAAAAAGAACCACGCTGCCTTCATTGCTGTGTCCCTAGAGCACCGAGCACAATGACTAGCCCACAGTACACGCCTGGAAAATGTTTTCCAAATGAGTATGCAAGGGGATTTCTTTGGAGACTCTCCTTTACCCTTTCTAAGTCCCCAAACAGCTTTGCAAACATAACTGCTTTGGCATAATTTTTCTAAGCATTTCTTCTGACATTTCTTTGGGGAAATAATTTTACCCAAAGTCAATAGAGTTATTTAGCACCTGCTGTGTGGAATACTCTGCCAGATGTTGTGAAGCATACAAAGAACAGAGCTTCTGATCTAGTGGGGGACACAATTTATTCATGCGATAAAAATAAGTGCAAACATTAACCAAGCACTTATATGTGCCAGGCATGGTGCTTTGATGAATGTGACTCCTTTACTGCAAGTGATAAATTCAAGCTGTAGGCCCTGGCGTGATCCTTTTCAACAGGTGAGAGAACGACATAGGCAGGTTCAGTAATTTGCACAAGGTCATCCAAATCATAAATGGCTGAGCAAGAATTTGATCCCAGGCAATCTGACCCCAGAACATACCCACTTAACCCAATACTCCACTCTGCACATACAAAGCCACAGATGATGATTGACAGGTAATTTTTTAAAATTTCTTCAGACATGTAGGGAAGCAGGTGGCCTCTGTAGGCTGGGATGTTCATCATCAGGCTCAAAGAGAGGATAGATTTAAGTTAACTGCAGGAAGATGAGTCAAATTCAAATGCAATTACAGGAAACTCTAGACATAACTGAAAGTATGAACAACACTATATAGATTCACACTGTATAGTCTCAATATTTTATAGGCTTCAGTCATTCTGAGATAATGGTTAATTTTACTCAGGGCACTCCTATGAGACATGAAGATCAAATAAGACAAACTGCATGTTCTCACAGACTTTATATAATAAATTAAAAAGCAAAAATAGACTTCGCAAATGGTGAGATATGCTATTTGTTTTCCTATAGCGTTGCATAAAACATTATGAAGGCTTTGGATCTCCTTCTGCTCAAAATGTTTCAATGGTTTTCCATCTAGCTCACAGGAGCACTCATACATCGATCTTCCATTTTATAAAGATCACCCTAGTTAGATACTCCCTGAATGCAGGAGTCCATGTACAGGGAACCAGGGATGCTAGAGGACCTTGAATGTTTGCATGAATGTTGGTGTAGGGAAGAAACAGGAATTGAAGCTGAAGGCAGTCGGTTGGGAGCAGTCTCAGCTGCCATGTTGAACTTGGACTCTGTGGACTGTGACCTCCAAGGGTTTGGGGAGGACTCTACGTCAAATACACAATAAGATGCTCAAATTTCCTGTGTCAAATGTCTCTGTGTTCTATTAATAACATAGAAACTGATGATTTTCAGAGTTTTTTTTAAAAGTATATTTGGAAAACCAATGAAACAGCAAACTATCAAGGGCACCACCATCACTGATCCTGGGCAGGTAAGATACATTCTAGACAATTTTATTTTAATGATAGCAGACATCTTCTGAGCATATACTATATGTTAGGCATGCATAGACATGCTCTCTTTGCATTAGCTTACTGATGCTTTATAAGAACTCAATCAGGTGCATTTTGATTCACAGTTGTGAAATTGAGACCAGAAGAGGTTGATCAACTTTAAATCTGGTTACAGTTAAGAAAGGGTGAAGCTTGAGAGTGTTTTCACTAATATTCTAGAGTCCTTTTTGGATACCACTATATACCAGTATAAATATTTTCAGCCAAGCTACTTAACTCAGGTTTATGAACAATTCCTAGCAACTCCTAAGAAATTGTCTGTAATGGATAAACTAATATATCTGTAACAAACACTGGAAATCTGTGTGTAAGAGTTGGGAGAGAGAGCAGAGCAATAGTGACCCAATTAAGACCCACCTGGGAAACTCGGTGAGACCTCATCTCTACAATAAATAAAATTAAAAAAAAAAAAAAATAGCCGGACGTGGGAGCACGCGCCTGTAGTTCCAGCTCCTTGGAAGGCTGTGGCGGAAGGATTGCAGGAGCCCAGCAGGTTGAGGCTGCGGTGGCCGGGAGCGGCCACTTCACTCCAGTATGGGCAACAGAGTGAGACTCCAACTCAAAAAAAAAAAAAAAAGAAAGAAAGAAACAGGAGGAGAAGACCTAGAAGAATGTGCGTCCTGTATCCTTCAGTCCAGTCTTGGTGATATTTAAACAAAAAATAATAATAATTTGTCGCAAAATCAAATGTGGAGTTCTTAAGAAAAATTTAAAATTTATCGTTTTCTTTATACGATTCTTACAAATATTCAAATAATTACTAAGGTAGTCCTCACCAATGGGGACTAAAAATGACTTGTCGAAGGTCCCACACCTGGTGAAGCAGAAACTGCACTAACCTCAGCTACTCCTCTCCTATCCTGGGAATTATTTCATTTCCCAACTCCTAAGTTCCATATCGGATTAGCAACGTAGCCACCGAGATAGGAAGGCCCCAATATTCTACACAGCCCTCCATCAAAAACCACATTTTACTCCTAAAAGAACCAAAACTTCCTTCTGGCTTAGGTTGTTATGTTGGGCTTTGCAGGCTAGAGAGTTTTTCCATCAAATGAAGCTGACTCAGATTTCACCTCAGAAGTGAGACATAAAAGTGATGTGAAAGTCCGCACATTAATCATACAGCATGTAGCCATGAACAGGATGTCAGAGAACATCCTCTTGCAACATCTTTTCTTTTATATCAATATTTTTTATTTTGATATTGTGGGGTACAGTTTAGGGTTAGGTATACAAATATGCTTCATTCAGGCATCCTTGTTGATAAGGGGTGTCTCCCCATCCCCAGACAGATATTGACTACCGTTAATCCCATCTCCCTTCCCCTCCCCCCAATAGTTTCCCACCACTGTCAGTTTTTTTTTTTTTATAGTATTACGGTGGATGTTCAAGGTCCGCTATATGAGTGAGAACATGTGATACCCAGATCTTTGTTTCTGTGAGAGGTCACTCAGTATTATGGACTCTAGTTCCATCCAGGTTGCTGCAAAGTTCATGATTTTGTTCTTTTTTATGGCTGCATAGTATTCCATTGTGTATATGTGCCACATTTTTTTAATCCAGTCCTCTTTTGATGGACAGTATGGTTGACTCCAGGTTCTTGCTATTGTGAACAATGCTGTGATAAACATACATGTGCAGGTATCTTTTTGGTAGAGTGATTTGAGTTCTTCAGGTTTATTCCCAGTAGGGGGATTGCAGGGTCATATGGGAGGTTGATATTTAGAGTTTTTAGGAATTGCCACACTGTTTTCCACAGAGGTCGCACCAGTTTGCACTCCCACCAACAGTGTAGGAGTGTTCCCTTTTCACCACACCCTCTCTAGCAACTGTTATTTTTTGAGTTATTGATAATTTTGGCAACATCCTTTATTCATCAGTTTTACTTCATTTGGCAGAAGAGACCCCTTCTAGCCCTACTAGCCACCCTTCTAGCCCTACTATGACTGAAATTGATTCCCTTTGATATGTTCATTTTAGTTTTCCTATCTGTATAGTTGATGGGCTCTTACCATTTAAACATTACATATATATCTTATCAGGCATAACTGGCAAAAACATTTTTTATACTAATTTTAAGAAGAAATTAGAACAGTGGTAAGTCACTTTCCACTCCACAAAATTGAGTACTACAATAACAACAAATTTCTTTCACCTTTTCTGGAAGGGAATAGAAATGGAAGCCAGCAAATTCAACATAAATGATAACACTCTTTAGAATTTTCCAAAAAATATAAATGAAAAGGCCATGAAGACTGAACACGTTATGAGAGAAGAGAAAAAAACTGATCTTGCATTCTTTCATCCTTCCTCCTCCTAGTTCCATCTTCATGATCTACTTATATATCCTATATCCATCTGTCTATTTATCCTTCTATTCACCCTCCTATTTACATTGGCCCATTATTTATCATCCATGCTTATTTATAAACTATGTATGTAGGTATCATTCTCTCCCAACTGTCTATTCTTATTTTGAAATTTTATTGATTTTTTTAGGTATACACTGGACAAACATTGCATCAGTCAATCCCTGTGTTAACAGGGATATCATGGTGAATAATGTAAAGACCTGACCTCGGTTATCTGACTGTTACATGGAAACAGGCAGATGAGTGACCATAATAACAATTCAGTAGGATGAACTCTCTGAATGAGATTAGCACATGGTACTGTGGGAACATGGAATGATGCCTGAAGGAGACTCAGTGAATGGGGAAGAATTTGACAGTCAAAGAAAGGAGGAGGAACAGAGTGCAGAAAAATAGAGCACATCAAGATGTAGAGATGTATAGGCAAGTTGAAATCTGGCTAATCTGGAAAGGTGTGTGTAGGATCAAGTTAAAGCTTTGTTTGATCCCACTGTGAGATTGTTTTTCAACAAGAGTCATGAGTGCAACTGGAACTCCACCCCAGAGCACCTGCAATCCAAACATAAATACTGCAGTGTGGTTAATTCACATTCCCAGAAATAGAAGAATGCTGATGTCACGCAAAACATGCAGAATATCAACACAGACTTGAGCATGTTGTCAGTTTATATTATAAACACAAATTCTGGGATGTCATTTGACAGTACCTGAAAAACAGGTTACTTTTAAGAGAGGAATTGGTGGAAGAAACAAGGAAAAAAAGATCTGAGGAAAAAAGCAAGAAAGTCAGTCCAGCACTAGATGTATGCATTCCTTATCACCACCTGGAGAGTTTGTTTTCATTTAATATGTTGCTATCCCAGGTGAAAACAACTGAGAATTTCAGTTATTACCCAAATAGTATTAAGAATCTAGTTCCTACACTGATGTGCCGATCTAACACACTTTTCTCTTTGGATTCAGTGTTCTAAATACAGTTGCTTTAATTGGCATTTTGTTAGAAGGTTAATGAAAACTTACCAAAAATAGCATGTGAAGGAAGCAGATAAGAACACAAAGAAAAATACATTCTAATTGCACAAATTCTTTTCTTTCGTTCAGGCTTCCTTTCAAAGGCAGTTTTAAAAATAGTGGGTCAATAACTTAGCCTTTGGCAGTCTTGTCTCTCTGGTGGTCACCATTCCTTGAGGAATCTCTTTTGCTTCTGTTCATACATCGTTGGTTAAAAGGTTTTCTTATTCATCCAACCAATACTATTGATGATGCATTACATATTTCTCCTAGCTACACACAATTTTGCTTTGTTTGATTTTCTGTTTGCCTCTTTTCCAAGAAATTACATTTTCATGTACATCCTTTGAGAACTGTTTATAAATCCTTCATCTGAGAGGTTTCACTACAGTAGATTTTTATTATATTCTCAAACACAAAGATCCTCATTGCCTAGCTTGTGCTGGGAAACAAAGGTGAAATACGCACATAGTTCTCACCCCCAAAGTGTTCATTGTCTGGTGGGCAAGACAGATAAACAGAAAATTATGACAAAACCTGGTATGTGAAATGTTACAGATACAGAGACCAAAAAAAAAAGACAAAAGTACCGCAGCCTGGGAGAAGGAGAGTTCCTCAATTCACCCTATCCAAAACATGGAAAGTTTTATTTCATAAAAAGGAATTAATCCTGTGAGTTAATTCAACTTGTCCAAGGTCTCTCTCTCCTTCTTTATAACTCTTCATTTGCATGCCATCTTTTATTATAATCATTTACTTACCTTTCACCCAAAGCCACCAAGGACTGAAAATTTAAAATTAGAATCTACTTAATTTGACTTCTGCCTCTCTCCCTAGCTTGATTTCTCTTTCTGCTCTACTGTACACTCTTCTGTTTACATGTGGCTGGCTTCACCACTCACCCACACACACGCTCTTCTCTTTTGGAAGCAAGTGGGCTAGTAAGGAGGCTACCAAGGTATGACTCATAGAGAACAGAGAGTCAACATACCTCACAATTGCCATCCTTGTCTCCAGAGCAACCATCGCATTTGCTGAGCACTTAGCAAAGATATTTGGTGTGCAGTATGTGTGTTTCACCAATACTCTTAAGAAAGTCTTACATCAACTCTATGAAGCTGGGATTATAGATGAGAACTTAGGTGCTCAGAGAGTCCCTGACACTTGGCCAAGGTCGTTCAGAAGGGCAATATCTGAGCCGTTTGGGCCTTGGCTGGGGACATTGGACGGATGTCGTGTTCATCAAAACTAGAGCACGGGGGCCCACTCACAAAGATTTGCTTGATAGTGAATCCAGGAGTGTGAGTTTGAAGCTGCTGAAATCCTGCTTTCCTGGCCGTAGGGAGAAGGGGGAGGCAGAGAGCAGGGAACAGACACAACTGGCAAGACAACCCCAGCCCCCGTCCTGCAGGTGGGGGGACTGCTTGGCCCTTGCTGCTCACCAGTCTCTACGCTGATCGTGTTTGACACGCCGGCGCTGCTTAGCTTCTCCTGGCAGAGCCGGTTTTGTTCAAAATCTCGTAGGCACAGAGGGCCTGATGGGGACTTAGGTGCAAGCCTCTGAAGTGGCACAACCTGTGTCCCTTCACTCTGCTGAGGTTGCAGACAACAGATTAGCTGAAAGTTCAATGTCAGGTTAGCTCTGTTCTGGCCACACCTGACCTTCCTGGTGCTAGAAACAGCTTCCTCATCCACAAGGCCAACTGCTGGAACTTGTCCTAAGCCCAATCTTTTTCCCTACCCCTGTTCTCTGAGATTGATAACTGGATGACTGCCCCAACGTTTGGGCCCAAGGCTCTTTCAATTATTTACTAGTCTTTTCATCACGGATCTTTCAAAGGCTGAATCCCACCCTTCTTTCCTGACTACCATTCTATCCTGAAATAGAAGCTTCCACTAGAATCAAACACATAGTTTAAGCCCAGCTCCCTGACAAAAGACCCGATGCTGTTACAGAGTGAAAGAGTTCCGCTGCCTGATGCACTAGAAACCAGTAATAAGACACTGGGTTTTGAGAGGGGGAAATTTTTTTTTAAAGAACAAACCTTATTTTTTTAATTTTATTTTCATTAAATTTTTTTTTTGAGTCTCACTCTGTCGCCCAGGCTGGAGGGCAGTAGCACGCTCACGGCCACCACAGCCCCAACCTGCTGAGCTCCGACGATCCTTCCGCCTCAGCCTTCCATGTGGCTGGAACTATAGGCATGCGCCACCATGCTCGGCTAATTTTTTGATTGACTGTAGAGACGAGGTCTCGCCAAGTTGCCCAGGCTGGTCTCGAACCTGTGAGCCATCAGGCAATCATCTCACTTCGGCCTCCCAAAGTGCTGGGATTATAGGCATGAGCCATCATGCCCGGCCTAGAAGAGGAAAGATTTTTAATGCAAGTCGACTAACAAAGAAGCAGAACTCCAGCTCAAATGTGTCTGTCTATTCTGGCTTTAAGACAGTTAATTTATTAGAAATGTTAAGGGGGTGGGTTCTGGGATTAGCAGGTGATTTGACAAAAAGAAAGGGGAGCCCAGAAAGTCCCCAGGCTCTTCATGCTTCCTCATGGGTCGCATGTGAATATTTGGGGGGACTTGGCCTGAAACATGCCATGGGATTTGGGGCCATGCTGTCAGCAACCTCATTCTGTGCAAACTCCAGTTTGGCCATATTGTTTCCAACTGGTTTCAGCCAGTTTTTTAATCTCACAAGCAGACGAATGTTCAGCATTTCAGTGAGTTGTTCCTTTCCTTGTCTTCTGCCCTGCAAACTGAAGAACTTCTTTCAGTTATTGTTGTTTAGCTCTTTGGGGCCTGGTTTCACTGTGACTGCCTCGCCACTTGCTAATTTCTAAGCCCGTCCTTCCTCGTTTCCTGTAACTCTGTCTTTTCCATCTGTCAAGCCTTATTTTATCATACCGTGCTACAGTTTTTAACCCTGATGCTGACTAATAAAGAGGAGTAAGACGAGATACCTCATGACTTGCAGATTAGAGGCTAAATATTTTAACACCCAGAGCATGTGCTCATGAGGACGCAGACTCCAGCAGCCTCTCCAGCCTATCTCTTCCCGCTACAAGCTCTACCTGCCTGAGATGACCAAGGCCTACAACCGTTTGACTCCTGTGAGCACACCGTGCTCTTCATACCATTACCTTTTTATGCTTCGTGAGGTGTTCTTTAAAATGACAACAACAGCCGGGCTCGGTGGCTCAGCCTGTAATCCCGCGCCTTTGGGAGGCTGAGGTGAGTGGATTGCCTGAGCCCGCGGGTTCGAGACCCGCCTGGGCAGCAAGACCTCATCTCTACAATAAAACAAAAAATCAGCCGGGCGTGGTAGCGCATGCCTGTAATTCCGGTTACTTGGAAGGCTGAGGCGGAAGGATCGCCGGAGCCCTGCAGGTAGAGGCTGCGGTGGCCGGGAGCGGCCACTGCACTCCAGTCTGCGCGGCAGAGTGAGACTCCAACTCAAAAAAAAAAAAAATGACAACAACAAAATGCTTTGTTGAGGTCTAAATGATATATAATAAACTGCACATATTTAATGTATATAATTTGATGATTTGGGACATATGAATATGCCTGTGAAACTCTCACCACAATATCAAAGCAATACATATATCCTTTACCTCCAAAATTTCCTTTTGTCCTTTGTTTTTGCTTTATTTGTTAATGTGTTTGGTAAGAAGACATAACATGAGATCTATCCACTTACGAAATATTTAAGTTTATAATACAGTATAGTTGACTATAGGCACTAGGCTATATAACATATCTCTAGAATTTAAAAATCTTGCATAATTGGAAGTTTGTGAAATGTTTTCTTTTCTTTTTTTTTTTTGAGTCGGAGTCTCACTCTGTCACCCAGACTGGAGTGCAGTGGCCGCTCCCAGCCACCGAAGCCTTGACCTGCTGGGCTCTGGCAATCCTTCCACCTCAGCCTTCCAAGTAGCCAGAACTACAGGCGCGTGCTACCACGCCCAGCTAATTTTTTTTGATTTATTGTAGAGATGAAGTCTCGCCAAGTTGCCCAGGTGGGTCACAATGAAATGTTTTCAACTTGCTAAGCTCTTATTCATCCCTGAAATCTATAGCTTCCTTCACTTCTAGTAAGGTGAAACGTGTCTGTCCCTTGAAGGATGATGTGTGTGTTTCTCCTGTTTACTTAAGGTCTTCACTGTCTCTGCTTCCTTCAAAAATTTCTGCCATCTCATTTGCCCATCCCCAGAGTTCTAGCCAGTAGGTGCATTGACAATCATGTGAACTGAAATCTGTTTGACTAATTAGCTGGGTTAGTCTAAGCCTACAAAATAACAGTCCTAGGGGCCCACATGGTTGTCAGACATCTTTAATGGATCATGGTGTTTTTTCCTACTGAGCCAGCCCATGATCCCAGGACCCTTTGTAAAGTAAAGCTCTAGGCAACCACCACTAATCAATGTGAAATGGAATATGAACTTCTGTTCATCAAAAGATTCCTTAAGAACAGTGAACAGGCAAGTCCTATCCTGGGAGAAGATATTTCCAATGTGCATAACAAAGGATCTGCAACCTGATCTTATACAGAATGCTTACAAATAAAGAAAGAAAAAAATGGCACATTTGCTATCTTTGCTCTAGGAAGATTCTAGGGGAAACAAACTTGTTTCCTGAGCTCAGAACTTGACCTTCACAGACACAAAGAACAAGCTGCATGGGAACATGTAACTGTTTGATGTCAATAGCAGGTGTGAGTCGGGCTTGTGACCCCCAACCCCTGGGCTCTTCTCACCTGCTTTGTCCCGGAGCCAGCAGATGGGACAACGTCACGTCCCTGTGAGGAGCAGGCAAAGGCTTCCTTCTGATCTGTCTCCCCTTGACTACTGTGCTCATCAAATAGACCAAGATCCTTAGAGTCCAAGATCCTTACAAGGGAACCTGAAAGGGATAAACTTTCTGAACAAACTTGGATGTAAACCAAGCATTTTGACAGAGAAGAAAATGTTTGTTATGGAAGCTGGGATTTGGCCATAAACCAGAAGACACATGGTAAATGCAATTGCAAGTCATTCAGCTGTATTTCTTGCTAAATTACTGAACCTTCAATGGTGAGTCTGTTAAACTTTTCTTTTGTTATGCTTCCTTAAACTACAAAAAGGACAAAATTGTCAGTTGACTGTACCCAAATAAAAGGGACCTGAATTCTTTAACAAAGAGGAAGGAAAGATTGGGTTGGGTAACGTCAAGATTCTCTCACCTAACAGTACAATTTTATTGACTTTGCTATAATGTAATGCCCAGGTTTTGGTGTCAAGCAGCCCAGATCCAGATTTTACACATCCTGGGATTGGGGACCAGTTCTTTTTAACCTCTCTGACCTTTAACTAACATGATTTTAAAAGGCAACTGAAGGATATCTTTTCATATGGTTGTTTTAGGGAAGAAATGAAGGAACAGCCATAAAACCCCAAAGAAGTGCAGGCACATAATGGATGAATATCGAGTAGCAGTTTGTCTCCTTCCCTTATTAACAGTCTGAAAAACAATGGAAAATGCATGTACATCTAATGGGCTAACAAGCCATAGACTGTTTAAAATGCACTTTAAGAATGTAAGCATTAGCTGTATGCATTGGAATGGGCTATTCAGGAGAATGACACCTATGTAAGGTGGACATGCAGGAATGTCAGCACTCTGGGGGCAGGAACACCTCTATGCACTCTCTGTAGATCTCTAGCTAAGTGCTCAGCAGAAACACAGAGCTACTATTCTCTGGAAAATAATAAAAGCAGCTCTGAATGAAATACAACAGTCAATGGGCAAATAGCTCCTGTCACTCTGGCCAGCAAGTGAAGGTGGACAGCATATCACATGGCGGGTGCTCAGAATGAACAATTGGCAGGTCTTTAAAAAATACATAGATGCAAGGCAAGCCAGGTAGTGCATAAAAATACTGATCACAGAAAACAACAAGTTGTCTTTTATTGATTGCGCTGGGAACTTTGAAACACTCACTTCCTCAACACCTAGCCTTGGGGAAAAAAAGGGTATTCTAATTCCCATTTCACACAGCAGAAAATTGAGACCCAGAGAGGTTCCCTGATTTTTCAAGTGTCACACAGTCAATACATATGAAGCAGAAATCTGAGGATCTCCAAAGCCATTTTCTTAAAGCTAATCGGACCCAGGACTGATGGGCACATAGTCTGGCATGGCAGGGAAGGGGAGAGGGCGAGCTGCTGCCAGGAGTGTCCAAGTCAGGGGTGGCCTGAAGGGTCTGGTGACCAAGAGGCAGCTGCGGCAAGCAGTTCATGGACAAACACAGACAGTGGTGGCATCAGGGCACCTGCCATGAAGGCAGTTAGAGCAGAGGCTGGCAGGGGTCCCCAGAGCCGGACACTCAAGGAGTCAGGGAGCTATGGCTAAAATCTGGGCTGGAGGAGGGCATGGAAGCGACAGTCGTGTAAAAGGGGGTTCAGGGTCACTGGTAAATTGTTGCCTGGCCTCTTTGGAGCTACTCGATAGATCGTCTCCCTAGTTTCGGATTGTGCTCTCCACAATCTCTTGCTCAAGGGGTTTCCCAAAACAAAACATTACAGCATGCACTGTCCTATTCACTCTCGCCTAAAGAGAGCGGCAGGCATAATACACACCATCCTCGGTAGGATCTCGTTGGTGAAAATATATTAGCAGATATAATTGTCTGACACCTCGAGGAAGTGATGTTTCAAAAATAGGAACCCATGAGCAGGGAGAGAGAGAAAAAAACACCTGACTCACTTAGCTTCCTGTGGCTGTTTGTTCTCAAGATACAGCTTTCTTTTGTCCTCACGTTGCTGGCAAATTTATGCATCTGCTTATAATGTGCAAGACACCATTTCTAGGTTCTTAATTCATCAGTTCTCACCTCTTCTATCTGTCCTCTAAAACTTCAGACTTTCTTTGTCATGGGACTTCAAAGTTAGAAGGAATGCAAAGGATCCCATTCAGAGCTTGAATATTTCTTTTTGTATGTTTATTCAAATTCAAACAAAACCACTCAGTGGCCAGGGGAAACCCCCCTCCTCCCACAACAGGACTTTACCAAGTTCAGTCTGCTTATTTCGCATCTGCTTATAAACCTGTAGATTCCCCACATTTTATTAGGATGATGAGCAAAAAGCCATAACAGCCTTGTCAATTGCCCTTTCACCACAGGGCCTTTGCACATGCTGCTACCTCTGTGAGCTTCTCAAACCTAGTTAAATCCACTCAGCCTCCAGTGACACACTGGAAACAGTTTGTATGGACTCACAAGGGCTGACAAATTTTCAGGAATTGTATAAGCTGGTTGTTAAACAAAGCTGTACTAAAAATGAAATGCCAAAAAAGAGGAATAAATTATATTAAAAACAAGGATAATAACTACTCAAACTCATGATTGCATTGTTTTCACAACATTGTACCCTGTGTTATTAAGATCATTTCTGTAGATTAGAAATGCTATAGAGTGGTGATGACTGCACTTGACTTCCCAACTTCACATTCAGACATGCCACAGTAATAGCTCAAACATGGCCACAGTGGAAACACTCACCCCATGGGAACTGGCAAATGCTACACATAAGGGCTTGCTCCCCTCCCTTTTTTGCCCCTGAGAGATCGTTGTCAACCCTTTCTAGCAGCACACCACAGCTCCAAACTCCTCCACCCTTATTTCCTTGGGGATGCCTTCCCACACAAGGCCAGGTTAGATTTGCATGTGGTGTGAGTTCAGAGGACCAAATTCCTCTCCTGCAAAGCTCTCTCTTCTTACGATTGCACATGAACAGTAATGACATGACTCAGGGTACAGATTCTGTAGTTTTGCATTCTACAGTGATGTCCCTAACAATAAATGACGTCCAGCTCATAAGAAGTCCCCAATAAATACCTGTAGGGTAGATATCAAGCTAAAATTATTAGAAACCATTAACTTGAGTTGGGATCTTTTACCCCTTAAGAAAGAATAGTAATTTATCATCTTAACAGATAAAAGAGAGTTCCTCTAAGGAAGAATCTGTTTTATTTTGGAGTAACAAAGATAAGTTGAGATTAAAGAAAAGGTCTGAGAACTGGGTTTAGCAGAAGCCAAGGAGCAAAGGATGTGGCCGAAAACCCCCAATCGGGAGGAGAGGAATGGGTAGCCCAATGCATGAAGCTGGCAGACTGAACCAACCAGTTGAGAAATCCCCTGTAGCTGCATTGCCAGAGCGTGTTTAAGAGAAAGAGTATCTGCTATTGCGTTTGAAGTTTTTGTTTAAGAGAATTAAATTTTTTAAAATAAAACTAATAAATAACAATTCTGCAAATTCCTGGAGAAGTGGGCTGATGGATACAAAAATATAGTCAGATAGATGGAATAAGCATAATTTTTAGTGTTCAATAGCACTGAAGGGTGACCATGGTTAACAACAATTTATTGTCTAGTTTGAAGGGAAGACTTGGAACATTCTCAACACAAATGACAAATGTTTAAGGTATTGGATATCACAATTAACCTGATTTGATTATAATACACTCTATGCCTATATACAATATTATGTGTACCCCAGAAATTTGTGGTTTTCTTTCCTAAGTAACCCTTAATAAAATCTGTACACAAGAAGATGTTATGTGTGCATGTGTATACACAAGAGTGCAAATTAATCAAAGGCCTGCATTTGATACTTGCATTGATGTCCTGTGGAATAGATACAGTGTGCATACAGTGGTTAAAAAATCATAAACTGAAATGTTCAAACATATATCTGTGGGTGACTATAATCAAATAAAGCTAGACATGCATGGAAATCTTGAAAATTCTGGGTGTCCAGTCATGAGGCATGTGAGATCTTGTTTGGTTGTTTTTTTTATTTGTTTGTTTTTGTTTTTGTTTCCCCTCAGATCTTAAGGTAAGGGACACTTGGAACTTCGATTTCAGTGGCAGTCCTCTATCCGAATCCATAGAGCAAGACGTACCTTATTTGTGGCTGAAAGTCCCCTTAGAGGTAGGGGCAAAAGAAAGTTTGGAACCAGAAAGAACTGCATTCAAATGCAAGATTAAAAATGCATGGCCCCCATTCAAGGTCATTATACTCCTCCCCCAAGAGCTAATGGAGGCTGAATGGAAACAGCAGTGGGAAGAGAGGAGTGGGCGGATTTTTACATATATTTTAGAGGTAGCACCATCAGTAAGACTTGTCAGTAGACCAGTATTGAAGGTGAGGAAAACGGAGGTGTCATACAATGACTCTCTGATTTGAGGGATGGTGGTATCACTTAATGAAATAGGGGAAGCCGGGCTCGGTGGCTCAGCCTGTAATCCCGCACCTTTGGGAGGCTGAGGTGAGTGGATTGCCTGAGCCCGTGGGTTCGAGACCCACCTGGGCAGCGAGACCTCATCTCTACAATAAATAAAAAAAAATCAATCGGGCGTGGTAGCACGCGCCTGTAATTCCGGTCACTCGGAAGGCTGAGGCGGAAGGATCGCCGGAGCCCAGCAGGCTGAGGCTGCGGTGGCCGGGAGCGGCCACTGCACTCTAGTCTGGGTGACAGAGTGAGACTCCAACTCAAAGAAAAAGAAAAGAAATAGGGGAAAACAGCAGAAGCAACATAGTGCAGAAGGAAAGTCTATACAGTGTGAGGTTCAGTGGTGCAGCAATGAGTTTCCATTAGAGCAGGGATGAGCATAGATGGCGACCATTTAGACACCTTACCTAGCAGGTGGGTACCCAGAAACACTCATGGTGAAGTAGCAGGATAAAGGCCCCACGGCTCTGTCAATACAGCCACGGAGCAAATCTGTCGGTTTCCTCCCTTAAGCTCATGTTTCAGCCTTTTGGTTTACTTGGAGGAACTCAGAGGCTTGAGTCACATCAGTAAGTGTCTGTGTGTCAAATCCATGTGTTTGTCAAAAACATATGGCAGTAAAAAAGATGGCTTGATACTGAACATAGTGACTGTTTTTCTGGGGGACTCCCAACATGCATACTTCACGTTTTATCTCATCTTTTCTACTTGCAAGAACTATACATTAAACACTGAACAAAATGTGGTCAAGTTAGCATGATGGGAAAGAGGGGCAGAGTGGGCAGGAAACTGTATATGAGTTATCGTTTTCAAAAATTAACTTTGTTCCTATAGTTCTTACAGTTCAGAGGTTCAGTGAACACCAAAAGCAAACCATGGCATCAAGAAAAAACAATCCAGATAGGACCATAGGGAAGCCAATGAGACGCCTGAATTAAAAGCTACAGAGTGCCAGATGGGATGCAATGAGACAAATGCGGAAGAGGAAGCAGGCCTTTCATTTAGTGATGATCTGAAGAGCTGAGTCTGAGATACTAACAGTGATTTTGTGTTGTCAAGAAACTAACAAAAATCATAACTTGTAATAAAAATATGGGTTGAGGTTCCACAGAATAATTAATTGCTGTGTGAAATGATCAAACTTGCCTTTGTTTAGTACACAAAAAGTCCCAAAAATATCACAAAGATATGCTGAAATTATAAAAAAGGATGCATCACAGATTAGTCACCACTGAGTCAGTGGCAAACCTGCAGCAATTTACTGGTAAATGTGCCTGTTGACCAAGGTGAAGGCCAGACATTTTTCTTTAGGCATCAAGTCAGGTTATTTCTCATTACTAAGGTCAGGTATGTAAAAACTTCTAGTCGTACACACACACACACACACACACACACACACACACACACACACCCCTTTGGTGTAAAATGTTGCTTGGTGACTGTTCTTCACAATACAACAACGTCTGATCAAAACTCATGGTATTCATGTATCTTGGCAAATATTAGTTTGGGAGAGAAGAAAGTTTTTATGAAGGAGATGGATCAAGGATTTTCAGGGTCATCATTATTGGCATTTAGAGTTGGATAATTCTTTTTTTAACTTTCAAATTTTTTTATGTTAAAGATGTGGAGTACAATTTGGGGTTAGGTATATAAATGTTCGTTATGCAGGTACCCTTGCTGATGAGGTGTGCCCCCCTCCCTGGCAGTTTCTCACAACCGCCAGTCCCTTTCTTATTGTATTATGATAAATGCTCAAGGTCCGCTTTTGAGTGAGAACATATGGTACTCCATTCTTTGTTTCTGTGATAGATCACTGAGCATGGTCGACTCTAAATCCATTCAAGTTGCTGCCAAATCCATATACTTGTCCTTTTTTATGGCTGCATAATATTCCATTGTGTATATGTATCACTTTTTTTTATCCAGTCCAGCTTCAATGGGAAACAAGGTTGGTTCCATGTTTTTGCTATTATGAATAGAGCTGCAACAAAAATACATGTGCAGGTATCTTTATGGTAGAATGACTTGAGTTCCTCCAGGTATATTCACAATAGAGGGATTGCTGGGTCATATGGAAGGTCAATTTCTAGTTCTTGCAGAGAACGCCACGCTGTCTTCCAGAGAGGTTACGTAGTTTGCATTCCCACCAGCAGTGTAGAAGCGTTCCTTTCTCTCCACATCCTCGCCAGCATCTGTTGTTGTTTGTTTTATTAATGATGGCCATTCTTACTGGGGTTAGGTGGTATCTCAATGTGGTCTTGATTTGCATTTCTCTGATGATTAGTGAGGTTGAGCACTTTTTCATGTTTCTGTTGGTTGCTCATATGTCTTCTCTGAGGAGCGTCTATTTATATCTTTTGCCCACTTTCTAATGGGGAAGTTTGCTTTTTTCCTTTCAGCACATTTGTGTTTTTATAGATTCTAGATGTTAGGTTTTTGTCAGATATACAGTTGGCAAATATTTTTTTCCATTCTGTGGGCTGTCTCCCCACTCTTTTGGTGGTTTCTTCTGATACAAACAAATGGAAAAATATTCCATGATCATGGATAGGAAGAATCAACATTGTTAAAATGTCCATCTTACCAAAGGCAATCTACAGATTCAACACAGTACCCATTAAGTTACCAACATCATTCTTCCCAGACCTGGAAATGACAATACAGAAATTCATAGGGAAACATAAATGACTATGAATAGCCAAAAAAATCCTTAGCAAGAGAAACAAAGCAGGAGGAGACTTCAAACTTTACTATAAGGCTACAATAATCAAAAGAGCCTGGTATTGGTACAAGAACAGGCATATAGACCAACGGAACAGAATAGAGATTCTGGAAGCAAAGCCTCAATTTCTCAACCAACTCATCTTTGACAAAACCTCCAACCACGACCACTGGGGAGAGGAGAACCTCTTCAGCAAATGGTGCTGGGAAAACTGGCTGATCACATGCAGGACCCCTACCTACCACCGTACACAAAACTCAATTCTAAATGTTTCAAAGACCTAAACGTAAAACCTCAAACTATAAGAACCTTAGAAAATGCAGGAGACAACCTTACGGAAATTGGAACTGGCAACCAATTCCTGATCAAAACCCCAAGTGCCCATGCCATAAGAGATAAGATAGACAAGTGGGACCTCGTCCAACTGAGGAGTGTCTGGATGATTCTTGGTTGTGCTGCGCTGTCCTGTACATTATAGAATGTTCTGCGTCATCCCTGGCCTCTGTCAGAAGAGCCGGTAGCTCTTCCTCCACCATGAAACTCAAACATGTCTCTAGATGTTGCAAAATTTCCACTAGGAGGCTAAATCCTTTTTTGAACTTGAGACTGTTTTGACATCTATTTATGTGCATCTCTAACTGGCAGTACTCAACCTTGAGCATGTATCAGGATCCCCTTGAGGTCTTCTTGAGACAGATTGCTGGACCCCACTCCAAATTTTCTGATTCACTAGAACTAGGGTAGGGCCCATAAATTTGCATTTCTAACACATTATCAGGTGGTGCTGATGTCTCTGGTCCCAGTACCACTGTTTGAGAACCACTGTCCTGTATCCTCGTTCATTTCTTCTAATTGCTGCCTGGTGTTTTGTTACTTGCACCCCCTCAGTATTTTACTCATTCATTCCTCTAGTGATGGACAACCTGGCTGCCTCCAGTCTATAAGTACTGCCTGATCACTCTGTGGAATAGCTGAGCCCAGCTGTGCATAAGTAGTTTTATTCCCATTTGACAGAGGAGGAAACTCTGAATCAGGAAGCCAATTAAACTGACCCCCCCGACCTGCCATTACACAGTGAGTGAAGCGCCTTGGTGCAAACCCTGGTCTGACTCCACCCTGCTGGTTACTTATGAAATGATCTGTCGTGGCTTTGAGTTCCACCACAAAATTTTCCACGACTCGCAAGCTGACCTTTAGTATGCGCCCCACCTGTAAAACGTGCTTGTTTACCCTGCCTGGACCTCATGTGCTTAAGTTGGCAGAATGATCGGTCATTTTGCTGAGAATTTTGCCAGTGAAAAGAATAAAGGCACTTGCTCTATCCAAGTTCCCCACAGAGCTTGGTTGGACTTCCTAGGTCAGATTTCAGATTTTTTCATGGACTGAGATTCAGTGGTGGCCATATATCCCCCATGCCGGCTTGTGAGTCTCAGGCTTCCAATTTGGCCTTCCCAGAGAAGTGTGGCTTTGACAATGCCATGTCTACGGAAGGAGCTCCAGGCTTGATGTGATACTCTGTAGCTACCCACTGCATGTTGGCCTGTCACTTGCTCAGTGACCTTAAAGAAATCACCCATTACTCATATATGTCTGTTAGAGCTCTCAGCACATTTTCACGGCCATGGCACCCTTCGACCTCTATCCCTTCTGCTAGGTGATATACCAAGCAGGCGTTGTCACGCCCATGTGAAGACAAGACCCACTCACAAGGAAGGATTCTAAGTCACATGGGTTCTAAGCGCTAGGACTAAAATTCTGGAGTGGACATGTTTTTTCCATTCCACACTTCTCTGAAACTTCCCTGGGCTTTAGCTTTTGCCTTTATAAAACCAGCAGATTAAAGAAGTTGTTCTTAATCTTTCACAATAATGATTTTGCAACTGAAGTCTTAGCAGTATCCTATTATAGGTTGATAATTTCCCCCATGAAATTCAGACGTTGACGTTTAACCCCCAATACCTCAGACTGTGGCCTTATCTGAAAACAGATGAGGACAGACTAGAGTAGGTTGGGCCCACAACCCAATATTACTGAAGTCCTTATACATGGAGGAAATTCGAACACAAATACATACACAGGAAGAAAACAAAGCCATGAGAAGATGAAGACAGAGATCTGGGGTGGTGGATAGCAGAAGTCAAGGAATGCCCGGGACTGCCAGAAAACCACCAGGAGCTAGAAGAGATCTGTGTCAGATTGCCTTTCACAGTCTTCAGAAAGAACCAGTCCTGCACATACCTTCATCTTCTGGCCTACAGAACCATGAGCCCATATATTTTTTATCAGTTAGGCCACACCATTTTTAGTACTTTGGTACCACAGCCTTGCCAAACTAACGCACTCTCTCATATGTCCATAACATCCCTGGTGGTAGCCCCCCCCTTTTAATTGCAGTTCCTAAATGTCCTATGAATAGCTGGGGACAGGGAAGTGAGGATGGGGCTTTCTCTTTCTACCCCTGAGATCCATCTGGAGGTAGTTGCTTGTCGTTTTCCACACAGGTGACTTGCCAGTACTGTCAAATCAGTGACTTCTTGTCCCAGACATGATCTTGCCCACCCTCCTTTACCTGGAATTCACACTGCATCCAAATGAAGGTTAGGGCCCAGGCAATCCAGTACACCATGTAAAGGGTAACAAGCCCCTGTATGAAGCCTCAGACTGGTACAAAGCCATGGGGAGAGGGGATTCTGGCACAGTGGAGAAGGTGTCCCCGTGTAAACGTGTTACAACTGAGTGACCTTTACAAAGAACATCTCACCCTGCAGGTTATAGCAGTCACCCCTGATTAAGCAGGTGTTTGCCAAAAGGATGTTGGTGCTATTCCCACAGTGTTGTGGAACCCAGAGGAAAATTATACCCCTTGTCTGGTGTCCTTAATTGTCCCACTTCATGAGGAAAGCGGGTTGTGAGCTCGATAGACACACCCATGTGTGCTCTGTCACTCTTGGGTTCCATTCACAGGCCTCTCCCTGACCCTCTTCCCAGGGACTCACTAACCCTTCACTCAGAAATAATACTCATCAATTTTCCTGTGGGAGAATTGTAGGTATTTGAGTTGTTCCGTCTCAGACAATTGCATTTGAATGGGTTTCCTCTTCTCCCCCATAAGCCTTCTCTGAGTTCTGCTAGGTCACCAGGAGAAGGGGTGGTTTCTTTCCCACACAGGGGCTAGGAGCATAAAGAAGAAAGACTATGGCAGCTGGAACCCTGGACTGTATCCATTCCTGCTTTTTTGGAGGATCTCCAAGAACATTCATCCTAAGAGTACTTCTTCCCTCAAAGCCCCATCTGATGGACTATCTTAATCACCCAATTTGGGGCATACATTAAGCTCCAGACACTGTTCCAAGCACTTCAAAACAGGAAAAAATCTTCCTGCTCTTGTGGGGCTTCTGTTTTAATGGGGGAAACAGAAAACAAAGAAAAAGTGAAATTATCGCACGAGGCATATAGCATTCCAGAAGGCAATTTAAGCTCCAGGAACAGGAAAAGAGAGAGAAGGAAGAGGAGGAGCAGAGCTCTGAGGACACAGAGGGCAGGTTGTAGAATTGCATCGGGTGACAGGAGAAGCCTCTGCAAGAGGGTGACATGTGAGCACAGACTCAAGGGCAGGGTCATGGAGCTACCTGTGCAGGTGTCTGGCAGAAGAGCATTCTGGGCAGACGAAATAGCGGAACAAAGATAAAAGATGGGATTATGAGTTTACTCACACACATGAGCATAACGTATAAACCCCCACACAATGTCCTTCCTAATAACAAAAAATTATGCTGAGAGCGTCTCCAGCTCCATGGACTCCCATCCTGAAAGATCTCACAGAGTATCGTACGCTATCTTGACAAGAAAGCTCCTTGCTCAAATGGCTGCCTATTAATTCCTGGGAAAACTCATACCTCTTACCCACACATAAAAATAAGGAAAGTCACACTACTCTACCTCCTTCCTATGTCTCTCTCTGACCCCTGTAGTGTCCTCAGACCTCTCCAGAGAGCACTAGAATTTCAATGAACATGGATTAATGTGATCTGACTGGAAGAGACACAAGAAGTCCTGCAATCTAGCGATTTCCAAACAAGTTGTTTCAACACATCTTTATTATCTACAATGTACCAGTAAGTAATATGTTGGGTGGCAGGCATGGCTATTATTAGTAACATTGTTATTACTGCTCAAGGGTCTCTGAATAAGAGGCTGTCCCTGCCTCAAATGATAAAGGAAGTGGATGGAAATGCAAAAAGGATCTCCCATAATAACATAGAGCTAGCGTTTCCTCAATGCAACCTACATTTCAGGCAGTTTTCGGAACACTTTCCACGTGTTATTTCTCTTAATTCACATATCAGGTCTGAGACAAGAGACTAGTCACATCCATAAAGTCATGAGGAAAAAAGGGATTCAGAGAGGTTCACAGGCTTCTCTGAGTTAATACAATTAATAAGTGGGAACAAGTGAATTCAGTCTCTATCTATTTGATCCCTTAGCTTCTTAATACCCTTTCCTAGCACAGAACTAGACTCTTAAAAATATGTGTGTATAAGTGTTGTGAGAGCAGAGATTAACAGGCCATATACTCTTCCTCTATGGAGTGAAAGAAAGCCATCAAAAGTCACATCATAGTGTCTCACTAGGTTTACAAGTGGAGGAAGGACATTCCTTGGAGGAAGCGGCAGGAGCAGGTGCAGAGAATATGGAGAGCATACGGAGCCCACCTGAACCAGCAGGAGATGGGCCAGGAAGGGGAGGGTGAAGCCATGCTGGTAAGAGTCTTGTGCTTCATGCTTGGGAGCTCAGGAGCTTGGATTTTACACTGGGGGTCATGAAAATTCAATCCCACTGTGTGTGATTCGACACATCCCTCTGCACAGAATTGATGAATTTTTTTCCTCTCCTTTCCTGCTCCAAGTCACCTTATTTTATTTCCTGGGTTGTTAGAAATCCAATGCACTGGCACCCAACTCTGAAAGCATACTTTCCTTTTGGAGCCAATACGCTGCTATAATATCAACAGCATGTTTATTTGCATTATTATTACAGTGTGGCAGCCTTGGGGATGTGAAAGGAACCGATTCACATTGGTTGGTTGGCTGGTTGGCTAGTAGGGTTGGTAGTGTACATGGTTGATGGAATGTATAAAATTAATAACTGTGATAATAATAATTATTGTTTGAATAAAAGAGAAAATGAGCAAGTGAATTAATAAGTTTGTAAATGAATGAATGATTGAGAATATAAATGAATAGATGAATTGATTGCAACAAACAAACGAAAGAAGGAATGTGTCAACAGATTACCATATCTGTTTCTTTCCCTACAAGGTGTAGAGATTTATTTTGCACATACCGTATACTCTCTATGGTTCTTTTCAATATGACACCACTCTGACAGAGGATTAAGTAAATGTGTACCTATTTTTTTAAGTTTATAATTAAACTTTTTACATTTGAGATGACAGTAGAGTCTCATGCAGTCATTAGAAATAAAACAGAACTTGGAGTGCCCTTTATTCAGTTTCCCCAGTGGTAATAAGTGAAGAAATATTGACAATATCCCAGTAAGGGCATGGATATTGAGATGTTGTATACAGAACACTCTCCTCACAAGTATTCCTTGTGTTCACTTTTTTTTTTTTTTTTGAGTTGGAGTCTCACTCTGTCGCCCAGACTGGAGTGCAGTGGCCGCTCCTGGCCACCGCAGCCTCAACCTGCTGGGCTCCAACGATCCTTCCGCTTCAGCCTTCCAAGTAGCCGGAATTACAGGCGCACGCTACCACGCCCGGCTGAGTTTTTTGATTTATTGTAGAGAAGAGGTCTTACTGCCCAGGCGGGTCTCTAACCCGTGGGCTCAGGCAATCCACTCACCTCAGCCTCCCAAAGGCATGGGATTATAGGCTGAGCCACCGAGCCCGACTTGTGCTCATTTTTATAGCCACACCCTTTTTCCTCCAGCTCCCTCAACCCTGGCAACCACTGGTCTGTTCTTCATTTCTAAAATTTTCCCATTTCCAGAATGTTATATTAAAGGAATCCTATAGTCAATAATCTTTTTCAACTTTTTTTTTTTTTACTTAATATAATTATCTAGGGATATATCCAAGTGGTGTGTGCATGTATCAATTGCATTTCCTTTTATTGTTGAGTAGGGTGTGAGGATGTACATGTACCACAGTCTGTTTAATCATGCTCCCACCAAAGGACATTTATGTTGTTTCCAGCTTGGGGCTATTATGAATAATTTGTGTACCAGTCTTGAGTGAACATAAGTTTTCATTTCTCTGGGATAAATGCCCAGGAGTGCAATTGCTAGCCGCTGGTGTTCTAAGAAGCTGACAAACTGTTCTCCAGAGTTCCTGTACTATTCTACGTTCCCACCAGCAATGCATGCATGATCCAGTGTCTCCATGTCCTTGTCAGCATTTGGTGTTGTCACCATTTTTTGTATTTACTTTTTCTCCATTCTTTATTTTCATCTCCCATAGTTTTTCTGTACCTAATTGCATTTTCATAGTATAGTAGAAAGTAAATTTTACAAGATGCTTTTTAGGCCATTCTAATAGGTATGTAGTCATATCTTCATTGTAGTTTTAATCTTTATTGTCCTAATAGCTAATGATGTTGAACGTCTTGTCATATGCTCATTTGCCATCTGTGTGTCCTCTTCTGCGAATGTCTCTTCAAATCTGTAGCCTATTTTCTAATTGGATGTTGTTATTTTCCATTGAGTTCTGAGGTGTCTTTAGATAGTCTAGATATTAGTTCTATGTCAGATAAGTGGTTTGCAAATGTTTTCTCCCATTCTATATAGCTTGCCTTTCGTTCTTTTTAACTGAGTCTTTTGCAGAGAAAAACTTTTTAATTTTGATGAAGTCAACATTTTTTAACTTATGAATTGTTTTTGGTGTCAACTTTAAGAACGTTTCACCTAGTCCTTGATCCTAAAGATTTTGTCCAACTTTCTCTAAAAGTTATAGCTTGTTTTCTTTTAAGTTCATAATACTATTTTGTCTAAAATGTGATTCTTAGATTGAGGTCCATTTTGGTTTTGTTTGTTTTCTTTTGTTTTTGCCTAGGCATATCCAATTACTCTGGCTCCATCTGTTTGCAATGGCTATCGTTCCTCCATTGTTTCACTTTTGCAACTGTGTCAAGAATTAATTGGGCATATTTGTGTAAGTCTGTTTCTGGGTTCTCTGTTCTGTTCCATCATGTTATGTGTCCTACTGCCAATAGGACACAGTCTTGATTACTGTATCTGTATTATAGCTCTTGTTATTGGGCAAACTGACTATTTTTTTCCTCCAAAATTGTTTCAGCTAATCTAGTTCCTTTATCTTTTATACATATTTTAGGGTAATCTAGTCTATATCTATGTGGAAAATAATTGTGCTAAAACTCTATATCATATTGGAAATAATTGAGATCTTTATTATATTGAGTCTTCCAATCCCCAAAGTTTGTTTCTACATTTATTTACATCTTTGATTTTTTTCATTAGCATTTGCATCATGCTTTTTGCATGCAAGTCCTGTATATGCTTTCTTAGATTTACACCTAATATTTCTTTTACTTTTGTAATAATTTTAGATGGTATTTTATTTTAATTTGTATCACGTGTTTTCTGCTAGTGCTTGGAATCCAGTTTATTTTTTATACTTATCATCTTTTATGTTGAGATTTTGCTGGACTCATTTATTAATTCTAGGTGTTTTTTGGAAGATTATTTGGGTTTTCTATATCAACGATCATGGTATCTGCACATAGGGACAGTTTTATTTCTTCCTCTCTGATCCATATGACTTTTATTTCTTTTTCTTGCCTTGTTAAATTGGCTAAAATTTCCAGCCTATGTTGACTAGGCATGGTGAGAGCAGACATTCTTACTGTTCCTGACCCTAAACAAAAGTGTTGTCTTCCACTGTCAAGAATAATGTCAGCTGCAGCTTTTTTTTAGATGTATTTTATCGAGTTTTATCTATTTTTTCAAAGAGGTTTTATCATAAATGGATATTTAATTTTGTCAAATTTCTTTTCTATGTCAATCGATATAATTGTGTAATTACTCTTCTTTAGCTCATTAATGGTAAACTACATGGACTGATTTTCAAATAATGAATCGGCCTTGCATCTCTGAAATAAACCTCACTAGTTCGTGGTATGTAAATCTTTTCATACATTGCTAAATTCTATTGACTAATATTTTATTAATGATTTTTGCCTCTATATTTATAAGGAATATTTATCTGTTGTTCTTATTTTGTACTGTCTGTTCTTAGAATCAGATAATACTAACCTCATAAAATGAATTGGAAGGTTTTCCCTCCAATTTATAATATTTTCTGAAAGATATTGTGTAAATTGGTGTAAACTCTTGATTGCTTGATGGAGTTCACCAGTGAAACCATTTGCACCTAGAGATTTCTTTTCTGTGAGTTTTAGAATTGTGTAACTAAAAATACAATTTCCTTAATATTAATATGGCTTTTCAAATGATCGATTTCATATTGGATGAGTAGTAGTATTTTGCATATTTTTAAAAAGTGGTCCATTTTATACAGGTCATCAAATTTATGGGTGTAGAGTTGTTCATAATATCTTCTTGTTATACTTTTGATGTCATCAGAATTTGTAGTGGTAGTCCCCTTTTTATTGTTAATATTGGTAATGTGCTATTTTTTGTCAGTCTTTCTAGAAAAATTTGTAAATTTCCTTGTTCTCTTTAAATAAACAACTATTTCGCTGATTTTATTTCTTTTTTATTTTAAAGATGTGGGGTGCAATTCAGGGTTAGGTATACAAATGTTCATTATGCAGATGTCCTTGTTGATGAGGTGTGCCCCTCCCTCCCCTGGCAGTTTCCTTCAACTGTCAATCCCACCCCCCCACCTCCCCTGGCAGTTTCATACTACTGCCAATCTCTTTCTTATAGTATTACGATAATTGTTAAGGGTACACTTATGAGTGGGAACATATGGTACTATGTTCTTTGTTTCAGTGACAGATCACTGGGTATGATAGACTCTAAATCCATCCAAGTTGCTGCGAAGTCCCTATGTTTGCCCTTCTTTATGGCTGCATAATATTCTATTGTGTATAAGTACCACATTTTTTATCACTGATTTTATTTCTAATTCATTTTTTGTGTTGCTTTGTTTGGTTTCTGCTCTTTACCATTTCTTTTCTGCTTCCTTTGGGTTTATTTTTCTCTTCTTATTCTAGGACCTTGAGGTAGAATTTTAGATTATTCATCTGAGACATGTTTAACATGTGTAGTTAGTGCTATAAATTTCTCTCTCAGCGTTTCTTAGTCATATCCTAAATTGTTATATGATATGTTGTCGATATATATTTTTAAATTTCCCTGAAGACTTCCTCTTTGATCCATGGGTTATTTAGAACACTTGTAATTTAGCTTTCAAGTGTTTGAAGATTTTTTTTAAATCTTCGTTACTGACTTTCAGTTTGATTTGATATTGACTATATATGCTTTTAAATCGTTTACATTTGTTTATTTATGTTTTAGAAGGAGTGTTCTACAAAGGTTGATTAGATCCTACTGCTGATGAGTTGTTGAATTCCACGGCCCTGCTTATGTTTTCTCTGGTTCTAGCAGCTGTAAGGGAGGAATATAATGTCTCTGTCTATAAGTGCAAATTTGTCTTTTGCAACAATTTCCTACTGCGATCTTCTGGAGCTGTGTTTTGTGTGTGCAGATGTGCTTAGGGTTGTTATGTCTTCTCAGTGGACTAGTCTTGCCATTTCATGTCCCACTCTGTCTCTGGGACTTTTCTTTTCTATGGGATCTACTTTATCTGATATTAGTATAGTCACTTTTTTCTTTGATTTACATTTGCAAACTAATTAAAATTCAAAGAGTAGAATGTTTTCCCATATTTTTACTTCCAGACTGCCTATCTGATTATATTTGAAGTAGTTTTCTTATGATCAGTGTATAGTTGGGCTACATTTTTTAAGTTTGCTTTGATAATATCTGTCTTTTAGTGAATGTATTTAAGACATTTACATGTAATATAAGTATTAATATACTAAGACTTAAAACTGCCATTGTATTTTTTATTTTCTGTTTGTTTTCATTTATATTTTCTTTTTCTTGTCTTCCAGTTTCTTCATCTTTTTTTATCATTACATTTTAATTTATCTATGGAGATCTTGAGTGTATCATTTTGAAGAGTATTTGTTTTTGTGTATTTTGCAGGCTGCTCTAGGTATTAGCA
Source organism: Carlito syrichta (assembly GCF_000164805.1). Classification (NCBI taxonomy): domain Eukaryota; kingdom Metazoa; phylum Chordata; class Mammalia; order Primates; family Tarsiidae; genus Carlito; species Carlito syrichta. Next base: position 226,527 of record NW_007246569.1, read on the forward strand.
TTATATATGTATAACTTATCAGAATCAACACAGTGTTGTCATTTTACTAGTTCAAGTAAAATGTAGAAAAATTATCTTCCTTTCTATCCTTCTACCCTTCCCAAATTACAATATAATTGCCTTAAATTGTCCCTCTACATGTGTATTTAAAACATATTATGCAATGTTCTAATTTTTGTTTTAACCTTTAAACATAATTTTGAAGACTCAAGAGAAGAAAAAAATATATTTTGTTTATTCATACTTTAGCTTACTGTGTTCTTTTTTCCTTTGTAATGGTCCAAAATTTCTCCTTTTTTCATTTATTTTTGTTTATAGAACCTCTATTAGTCATTTGTTGAAACAGGTCTGCTCGTGACAAATTCTCCTAGTTTTTTATTTTTATTTTTTTTAATCTGAGAATGTCTTCATTTCTTCTTCTTTCCTGAAGGATATTTCTACTAGATATAGAATTCTTGCTTTACAGATTTTTTTGCACTTAAAAAATGTTGTGCCATTTTTTCTGGTCTCCATGGTTTCTGATGAGAAAGTCGCTGTTATTCAAAGTATTTTTTATTTATATAATTTGTTTCTTTCTGCTGCTTTTAATATCTTTCTTCTTTGTCTTTAGTTTTCAGAAGTTTAACCATTCTGAAGGTTTATTGTGTCTGGGGTCCATGCAGATCCTTTACATCGTAGGTTAGTGACTTTTACAAAATTGGAAAGTTGTCAGGATTTATTTGTTTTTTCAACCCTGCCTTCCTCCTTCTCTCTTTCTTGAACTCCAGTGACATGAGTGTTTGATCTTTCATTACAGCCCTAACAGCTCTGTGAAATGCACTTAAAAAGTTGTCCTACTTTCAGTTCATCGGTCCTTTGTGCCAGCTGACCCTTTCATTGAGCCCACCAATTGAGGCTTTGTGGGGAGGGAGGTGTCTTGTTTCCATTTCGTTTATGACATGTTCATTTCTAAAATTGCCATTTGGTTCTTTTTTGTGTATTTTACTTATTTGATGAAACTTTGAATCTCTTTGCAAAGACACTTATTTTTTTCACTTTTTCTCCAGGCATGTTCTTAATTGCTCATTGAAGCATTTTTGTGATGGCTCTTTAAAATTTTAACAAATAACTCTAACATCTCTGTCATTTCTCTGTTGGCGTCTATTGATTATCCTTTTCTCATCAACAAAAATGTTCTGGTTCTTGGCATGATGACTGATTTTTTATTGAAAACTGTACAATCTAGATCTATGTCATGAGAACCCGAATTTTATTTAAATCATATGTTTCAGCTGGCTTCCTCTGACATCATCCTGACAAGGGAAGGGAAGATGCTGCTCATTATGCCCAGGGATAGAATAGATGTAGAAATCTACATTTTCCACTTGGCTCCATTAACACCTTCCTTTTCTGGAGGGATGGGAGTACCTCATATCACTTTTCACTAGGCCTCCTCTAATACCACCCCATTGAGGAAGGAGAGAGGCACTTCATTACAGCTCAGTCAAGTGTACCCCATATGGTCTCCACAGACACGGCCATGGAGGGGTGCTCATTATTGCCTAGCAAGGAGAAAAGATGTAGCTTCCTCTGACACCACCCCTGCAGGGAATTTAAGGTTCTTCATTACAACCTGGCAAGGTGGAAGTCTCGGCTCTTCACACTGCCTTGGCTAGTGTGGATAGGACACACTTTTCTGTGGTGTTTGCCTAAGGTAGAACAGTTATTTTCTAAAAGTTTTCTGTCTTGCTAGTCTGCTTTGTTTCCAGTTACTTTGATAGAGAGGGCAACCTTCTGTCAAGCTTTTGTCACTTGTACCTGTCCACATTTCTGGGTTTCCAGTATCTTCAGCTTCAAGTTCGGTACATGAAAGACAGAAAGAAAACTCAGAGAATTTACCACCTTGTTGTTCTTTGGGTTTAGAGGCCCCTAGCCCGTCTGCCATCTTCTCACATTTCATAGTTTTTCATTTGTTTGTTTGTTTGTTTGTTTTTAATATAATGGTCAGGGTTTTTAGTTGTGTTTAGTGGGGAAAAAATAAATTAAAGTGCATCTACTTCATCTTCCAGGAAGCAGAAGTCTCAATGTGCTCCTCACGGTTCCCCTTCTGAAATATTAAATTGCTCACATGCCTGCCTCAACTGAGACATTCATTTATCTCATATTGACCTATTTACTTGGTCTCACCAAAATCCTAAACTTCAAAGACAGTAAAAAGCGAAAAAAAGAAAAAGAAAAAGCGCAAAACAAAGTCATAGAAATTTTCCTGGACTAGGAGAGAGTTAATGTTTCCACTTCTAAAGAAGAAACTTCTTGGGAACTCATTCAGAAACTGCTTATTGTTGACTTAATATTGCTGAAACCTCGATTCTGTGGCATACACTCAGAAATCCCAATTTTAAAAATAATCTTGCATGCTCAACTTTTGGTTAGATATCATTAAAAACTTCCCTACCTTCTCAAACAGCATTGGTTCAGAAAAAGAATTCACCTCTTCTTGATGACTCAGATCCTAATTCTAAGATGCACTGGCAGCTTTGCTTTCTCTCTGCCAACCAGCTACAAGCTCTCAGAACATTTTTCTGCAGCTGCTGAGCCCTGCACCCCTAATTCCTGTTCATAATGTTCTGGGGTATTGAATGAGATAAGCTTGCCTGACAACACTCTAGGTAAATTGTAACTCACATGTTTAGGCTGAGGACACAGGGCCTCTCCTACCAAGCAACATGCAAATAATTTGACATAGGTGGTTTTGATAATACTTTAGTGATACCAACATAACATAAACTTAATTCAGTACTTAGTCATAATTCAGGTAGCTGAAGTTGCTAAACAAGTAGATGTTAAAAAAACAGAGCGGGGAGTGTTGAGGGGGAGGGCAAGGAGTACTAAAAGAAAAAAGAAAAAATTTTTCTGTTGGATATAAAATGTGTGGAGTGTTAGTATGAACCAGAGGGTTCACTAGGTCTATTATAGATACCATCATTTTGAGTTAGTCCCACTTTGCAGGGTTGTGGTAAATAATATTGTCCACATTTTCAAAATGGGAGAACTAGGGCTGAACATTTAAGTAAATTGCCTACGGTCATACATGCCACAAGCCAAGCAGCGGGATTAAACTGAATTCTGCTTCTACCTTTTCTGCTATGATGGGGCAGGGGTGGGAGTTGCAAGGCCTAACCGAACACACAGATGATAAGCCCTGTGCAAAATGCACACAGGAGCTGTGAATGGAGTGCTTCTCACACTCTAACGGGCGGACTGCGTCCAAGTCAGTAAGTCTAGAGAGAGGATGCGGTTCTCTACTGCTAACAGGGTCCCCAATTTTTCTGATGCTGCTTGTCTCCAGACTACTTTTAAATAACAAGAATCTTAAAGGTCCACCTGGATAATACGTAAAGGACAATAAATATGGATTTTATCTTTAATTGACAGTATCTTGGACAATTCATTGTCTCTCCTTTTAGGAAAAAAAACAAAAAAAAATAGAGCACAATCATAAAAATTACATGACGGTTTCATTACTGATACCGAAACCAAGGAAGGATATAGATTTATAGCAGGAAAGAAAAAAAAAACCCTTAGGGTACATAAATAAATTAAAATCAAAATGTCTGGTAATAAAAACTAAACTGTTACCTCAAACCAGCAGTTTTTAATATTATTTTGCAACTTTGTCCATAACTCCTAAATCAAAAGTCAAAAAACATAATTTGATAGTTTGACAAAAGACTACAAAATGAAATCAGGATTTTGTTCTTTAGGTTGACTTTTCCATTAAGACCTGAAATGTCTGACTGTTAAAGTCATAGCATAAACATGAAAATAAACCCTCCCCCACACACAAACCTCTCAGAATGTATTACCAAAAATACTTTAGATTAAAGAGATCTAAGGACCAGAGAATGTGTGTGTGTGTGTGTGTGTGTGTGTGTGTGTGTGTGTGTGTGTGCGCGTGCATCAGCTACTCTCCTGATTTTTGGATCTATGATTTGTTTAAATCAAAATAATTACCTCTATATATTAATATCAAATATTTACTCATTTGAACAACATATAACTAAGTATGTTCCAAATGATTCTATTTCCCATAGCATATTAATTAGTCTTCTGTGACAAAAGAAAAAAAAGTTTGTAGGAAAATGATTTTGGAAAATTCAGGTCAAAATTAATAAGTTTCTTTGCTGGAGAACTTTTCAGAGCATAACTTGCCAGATGCAACCACAAAACAACTTATTTTTTTCCTTGCTGTTAAAATTTATCCTGGGGGCTAGTTCTTTCCTTGCCCTAGTCACTCTTCAGTACCATAAAATATTCCATTCTGTGTAAGTAACAAGCCCAATTTTTGCTTTACTGTTTAAAATGTTCATTACCATTTAAATAGCGAAATCCGGACCTTGAAGTAGAATCACAGCCCCTCTGCTCCTGGGGAGCTACAGCTTGTAGAGCCTACAGTCAGGGAAAGGAACCCTAGTTGACTGTTCTCTTTCTCCTCCCTAATACTCTCTTCCACCACTCCTCCCCAGCCGTGTCTGCCTCTCTGTGTTTGCAGCCCATGGGAAAAGAAGAAAAAGGGAGAGTGAAAAAATTGTTCTTGTTTGGCCAATAATGTTGTGAGCTAGTACCTGGGCTTAGCAGTTATAGAAAACCCATGAAGTACTAAAAAAGGGTTTATTGGTCAGTCTTGTGCTGTTATCAAGAAATACCTGAGACTGGGTAATTTATAAAGAAAAGAGGTTTATTTGACTCACAGTTCTGCGGGCTATGCAGGAAGCATGGTGCCACCATCTGCTCAGCTTCTGGTGAGGCCTCGGGAAGGTTTTACTGTGTTGGAAGGCAACAAATGCCAGCCTGTCACATGGCGAAAGACAGAGAGAGAGAGAGAGAGAGAGAGAGACACCAAGGGAGGGCTCTTTTATTTGTTCCTTTGTTTTAGAAACAGGGTTGTGTTAAGCTGCCCAAGTTGGTCTTGAATTTCTGGCCTCAAGCAATTCTCCCTCCTCAGCCTTCCAAAATGTTGGGATTACAGGTGGTGAGCCACAGCACTGGGCCAGGCTCTTTTAAACAACTGGCTCTTGAATGAACTAATAGAGTGAGAACTCACTCACTATTGCAGGGAGGATACTAATCCATTTATGAGGAATCCACTCCCATGACCCAAATACCTCTCACTTGGCTCCACCTCCAACATTGAGCATGGCATGCCCACGTGAGATATGGGGGACAGATATTCAAACCACATCAAGGGTCAACTTCAGAGACCCCCTCGCTACCCCTGGGTCTGTCCCTGCAGCTCTCTGATGTGGATGATGCCCTCATCTTCCTCTGTTCCTTCCTTTATCTCCTCCACCTCCTCTTGGCTAAGGGTTTGCCCCATGTCCCTCCTGAAGTCATCTTGGGCAGAAGCTGAGATGATGCCACACCAGCTCTCTTACTCATGGCGCTCATTTTGTCCATAAAAAGCACTCACTCACATATCCTTTACCTAGAGTAATTCTTGCCGTGGAGGTTACTCAACGCCCCTCCCACCCCCCCACTCCAATTTGCCCTTGTACAGCTGGTCACCTCATCTCTTACTCTTTAGATTTGTCAGAGAAGACTCAGATTCTAGAACATGATGACCACCACTACCACCCCACCCCTGACCCAACCCTACTGCAGGAAATGTATGCAAAATTATCTGAGTAGTCCTGCTGAAGACCCCCCCATCATCATCATGCTTGGGGTGAGAAGCAGTTATCTCCCCTCCTCTTTGAAGTGTAAAAGTCTCGCAGTACACTCACACATTTTCCAAAAATACATGTTCAAAAATATCACCCTTACTCTCCACTCTGCTGGCCTTTTTGATACCTTGGACATGAGTGAGACATAGAACTAGCTTTTGATCACCAACTTTGAACTTTCTGCCTGTGATTGAGCACCTCCTTTGAAATGCCATGACCATTGTCTCCTGGTGCCTTGGCTGAGATTTCTATATTCACATTCTGTTAAATATGCTAACGACCTCCAGAATCCCCCAAGAGTATTTCTGAAATTTCTCCCAACTTCAAACCTTCTTTTCATGGTGCAGATCACAGGACTAGTTTGGAACGCTTCTTGTAAATACTTCAGTAGAATGTTGGCATTGGACAAGACTTTAGAAATCATCTATTTCAGTTTCTTCCTTTGATGGAGAGGATGATCTGAGCTCAGAAAGCTTACTGATAAAGTCAAGTCACCTAGGGTCTCAGTGGAGAGCTGAGTCAAAGCCATCTGCCCTGGTTCACAGACCCCTCCATCACTAATGTCTAGGAGACAGACAGGCTTCAATCTTTGCAATTTTTTTAAAAATTGAGGAAGAATAAAAATATCTTTCCATTTTTAAGTGTAACTAAACCAGTCTTTCAAAACAAAAAGACTCAGTGAAGGAAATATGAACAGTATGTGTTTCTGAGACTCTGTGTTCCAGCATTCTCTGAGACATTTTGTTTTGTGGATTAATATATACTTTTTATATTTCAAACTTATTTTGAAGCTATTCTTTGGGAGAGAATGTTCTGTGACTCAGCCGTATTAGGCCAGAAGGTCTTCTGTGAGATTGAAGACCCAAGTTAGAACGCATTTGTTTTTGCAAAGAGAAATCAATGTTTCTTGTGCTCATATTGGACACCAGACCCAGGCTACATGAAAGAAGAACATCAGAACCCTCCTTGTTCCTAACACCCATGACATCAGTACAACGAGGCATTTAAGAGCAAAGATACTTTTGTGTTTCAGACATAGGTTTGACCACCAGCTCACATCTTTAGAGAGACAAGAATAAGCCCACAAGTTCTGAATCCGTCTGATCTATGATTGTTTTCTTTACTGAGAGGCTGGGACTATCACACCTTGAGCATGAAACCACCCTGAAACCAAGTGAGACCCTTGAGCTATAAATAGCACCCATCTTATGCTCAGGGTCAAAGACCTCAAGCCCAGATAGAAACAGTCTCACTGTATCAGGTTTCAGACTCAAAAAAAATGAGCTCTCTTACCTATGAATTCCATGATGTTCTCTCATCAAATTGTTCGTCTGGCTTGTATAGAGTGGGTCCTATGTGAAGAAGACCACACAAAAATTAATAAGACACTACCTGAGCATAAGGAGGGGTCCGTGTTCAGGGAGACACAGGCACAACAAAGGCATGACCAGATGATGCTTATAGTAGCAATTACCCTAGCCTACAGAAATTGCCCTAAATGTCTGGGAAGCACCAAGGTGGTTCAGAGAGAGACAAGCCTTCGATTTTAAACACATCCCAGCTCCATTTCCCATAATGTGCTTCCTCAATCCATGTCCTTTGCTCCCAAAGCAACTGTCTCCTCAACTGTGAAGTGGAGGCAAGAAGAAAGCCTGCCTCAAGGAGCTGTGGGGAGGATGAAATGAGCTGACACTTGCAAATTAGCCCCAGCAGAGTCAGGCATGCAACCAGTGCCTGAAACACACAAGTTCTGATTATTAGAGGGGGCCAGGATAAGGAATGCAAGCAAAACAAAACAAACAACAAAAACCCAGAACACAGAAAGATGGGTGTCCTTTCATGTCTTTGCCAGAGGCTTCTTAGCCCACTTCCTTCCCCTCTTTACTTTTAATTGTGATGACAGCTCCCCCCACCCCAGCTCTGTCTGGTCTCTCTTGACTCCTGTCTCTTCTGGTCACTCATTGTTCTCATTCCCAGACTGATGAGCACCGAGAATCAACTTCTCCTAAGGCCTCACTCCTCTGCTCAGAAATCCACGGGGTGTGTCACTGCCCAGGGCCCAGATCTGTGCCCTTTCCTGAGTTAGGAATCCCAGAGAGAAGGCAACCTGGGTAGTTCCTTTTGCATTTATTAGTAGATCCCCCATTTCCCTTTCAGAAGCATTCCAGTCTTGATAATCAAATGCTTATCATATCAGGTATCAATAATGCTGTAAACAAACAACCCCCAAAACCAGTAACATGAAACAACAAGCATTGTTGAGTTTGTGGTTTTGAGGGTTGACTGGACAGTTCTGGCTTGGTCCAGGCTTCTCTGATTTGAGCTGAGCTCTCTCTTGCCTCTTTGACATCAGCAGGGGTGTCAGCTCTGTGACATCAGCAGGTGGGTGACCCAGAATAACCTCATATGTCTGCAATTGTTAGCTGGGGTGAGGGTACTACAGAGTCACATAGCTCTTGTCCTCCAGCAAATCTGGCCTGATGTTCATTTGGTGGGCTAGTTCACAGGATTCCAGAAGAGCCGAGAAAAGCACGCAGGGTCTCTTGAGCCCTGGGCTTGAAACTGGCACGGGATCATTTCTACCACATTCTACCTACCTAAGAAAGTCACAAGACAGACAGATTCAGAATGTGGAAATAGATCTCACCTCTTAACGTGAAGATCTAGGAAATCATATTGCAAAGACCTGGCTACAGAGAGGGATGGAGAATTATGGCCATTTGTGCCATCAATCTACCAATTCACCAAATTCAAAGAACTAGAAGTAGGAGTTTCAGAGTCAAAGACCCAAATTTAAAATTTGGGTAAGATCTTGGGAAAATTATATAATCTCCCTGAGACTTTATTTCCTCACCCACAAAATGGGGATAGTAATCACAACAACCTCACATGGAAATGCTAATGATTAAATCAGACAATCACTCTGAGTACGGTGTCTGGATATATTTGGCCCTTGACGCTTGAAAGGGATAGTTATTGGCTATTGTGGTAGGTCGTCGATAAGTATAGGATTTATAGATATTCTGCAAAGTACCTTCCAGTGAAAACATTTTATGAGTCTTTCAAGTGCTATATTTTATAGATGAGAACACAGTCAGTAAAAATAGACCTGAAACTCAAGAATTCTGATTCCTGGCTGATACCATAAACACTATCTACAATGAATGAAATCCTACTAATTTGAAGCTTGATTTACTAAAACTATTAAGTGAGTCTCCTTGCTTAAATAGAGCATGGAATGCTATTTTTATGTTTATCAAAATTGATTTGTTAAGCCAGACTTTTCAGTATGACTGTCCATTCTATGGAAAAATCCCCCAAAGAAAGCTTTATAACATGATCATAGAGTAGTCCCTGGCATTTTGGCAGGTCCAGGTTGAATCCTGGCCTCTGTGTCTTTGCAATCTGTGCTCCTTCTGTGCCCCTGTAAATGCCATGAATGAAGACTTCTAAATCCCTTTCAAGAGGGAATGTCCGCCAATGTCCTGCAAAGACAATGCTCTGCTTTATCCACTCCAGGCCTTCCTGCACCACCAGAAGGGTCACCCTAAAAGGAAAATCTGACCATGTCAGCCCGATCTTCCTTGAACTCTCCATGGTCCATGGAATAAAGGAGAGAGTCCCTCACCACCTGGCTTCGGCCTGCCTCTACTGCTCAACAGCGCCCCCTCTGTCCTACTGTGTGTTCAACTGGGGCTGTGCTCCGTACAAGCCCTTGTCGATGCTATCTACAAACACCAGTTAAGAGCTGTGTCTGAGCTCCAGCTCTGCCACTGATTATCCTGTGACCTTGGATAAGTTATTTATTTTTCGGCATTTAGGTTTCTTATTTATAACATGGGGAACATCACAGTGCTTACCACAAAGGGCAGAGAAGATTAAACAAGTTAATATACATAAAGCACTTAAAATGCTACCCAGAAATAATAAATATGATGCTATCTTTTATTCTCACTAAATATAATAATCACAAAAGACTTTTGATGCAAGAATCACATTCCTGTTTTCAGACGTGAAGAGCTGGGGCTGTGAATGGCTAAGTAGCACAGGAAGGAACACAGAAGAGATTTGAGCCTGGATCTCTCTGGCCTCAGCACTGCATGCTGTCCTCTGTGCCAATCCCACCCATCACAGGGCACCTCTTACTGTTCTCTGGGACAACCAAGGCATCTCACCTCTATTCCACTGTCTGAAACCCCTCGTTCCATCTTCTTCCAGTAAAAGCCTATTTGGCCATCAGCCTTCAAGTGTCATTTCCTCCCTGGGGAACATCTAACCCTCGCCCCACTGGCTCTGGAGACTTCTTAGGGTCTAAGGCATTCCCTGAACTTTCTCCACTGTGGTCCATACTGCACTGAATAATTAACTCCTCTCTCTCTCTATGTGTAAGGGTGACCACCTGGTCCTGTTGACTTCCTTACTCTCTGAATAAATGAAGAAATGAATGAATCGCACTCGTGTCCACAGAAGGAAGCCTATGATACCTGGCATGGGAAAGGGTAGCTCAGAGACCTCACATAGGAAAGGAAAGATGATTCATGGCGACTTGGCCAACCTAATAGCCAGCTGGGTGACACAGGCTGGGCTTCACTTTACCTTTACAAAAGAGATCATAAGACTCTCGTGTGTACATTCCAAGTTTGGGGTGGGGAGAAGCTAATTAAGCAGATAGATGGGGTAGCTCACGACATCCATAGGAGATTTACATAGGAGATTTTGACATAAACACACTTCCTCTTCTCCTCCTGAAGCACCCTCAACTGATATCAAACAGATATGCATTTCTTCAGAGAGTGCCTCAGGAGAGATTAAAATAAACTCTATCCTTTGCCCAGGGAAACCCTAGTGCTTATTTTGGCATCTCTCCTAGTATACCAGAAATCCCAGGCATGTGACTCTTGACTTGGGACTTCTGTATGGAGTCAGCTAACACATAAACAAATCCTGATACTGCCTCAATTTCCCAGTGGATTCCTTTAGCCCTAATTTTACAGTAATAGCAGCACTGCCCTTGGGAAGACACTAGAGGTTTAAGAGATCAGACTCTGCACATGGCCCCATCTATAGAGTGTCACATTGACTAGCACAAACAAGGTGACTTGCCCAAAGACACATGTGGGCTAAGAGCCTAAGATTCCGAGACTGGCAGGCTTTCCCCTATACCTATTTCTCGCTTTCTTTCCTGTTGGAGGGTGACGTTTGGAACCTCTCTGTCCACATGCAAGTATATCACCCCAGCTAGAGAACAGAGCAAGACATTAACACACAGGCCCACCCTGCTCCTGCTTCCTCTACTCCCCACATTTGCTCTATCCTCAGATGGGGCTGCTGATCCTCAGGGAAAGAAATAGAGGACCATCAAATAAAAGAGCTCACCAGGCTCGCCCATATTTAAGTGATGATGCTGAGACCAGTGATAGCATGACTTCTCAGACTAGTCCAACACCTTACACTTTTCCTGTGCCCCTCACCCAACTTAAGTAACACATTTGGTTTTGTGCGTAGTGCCTGTGGAAGGCGGGAGAACAGACCCCAAACATGTCTCTGCCCTAAATCCCAGAGCCCATAAATGAGCTATGTCCCATGTCAAAGGAGAAGGATGACTGCCTATGAAATCAAGGCTACTAATCAAGTGACCCTAAAAGCCGAGAAATCATCCTGGATTATCTGAGTGGGCCCAGCACAGTCACAAGTGTCCTTAAGCATGGAAGAAGGAAACAGAAGAGGTCCATGAGAAGGATTCTTCCTGCCGTTACTGCACCTGAAGATGAAGGCAAGGACCACAAGCTGAGGAACGCGGGCAGCCTCTAGATGCTGGAAGAGAAAAATCAAGGGACTGTCCTCCAGACCCTTCAAAGGGGAACTCAGTCCTGCCCACACCTGAGTTTTAGCCCAGTGAGACTCATTTTGGATTTCTGACTTTGGAACTATAAGATTTTCTTAATTGTGTTAAGTCACTAAGTTTTTGGCAATGTCTTAGAGCAGCAAATAGAAAAATAATGCAGTGTCTAAGTACAGCTAGTGTTTCCCAAGCTCACACCACTTGGCGAAGACAGATGCGTTCTAACAGTGTAAATGTATTTCTCTCTACTTCCTGTAGAAGGAACACAGCTTCCAGGCTCCATTCCTTCTACCCCATTATTCCTGGCAGCTCCCAGGGAATGTTTTATGTAAAAGTTTAAAGAGAGACAAATTCTTCCTACCAATTCTTTCCTGAAGCCTATTCTAAAGAACCCCCTGCCTTCTTTACTAATCAAGGGACTTCCCGTGCACGCCCTCCCTCCACTTCGACCATACCATCCTGGCCTTTCTTTAATCAGGTGCTACATTGACCACCCTGGTCCCACTGGACACACGGAGGACCAATTTAAGAGTGAAAGAAGCCAAGCCAACAAGGACCAGGCCTACTTTGATGCACACATGCTGTAGATCTATTGGGTGTCAGGCATTTCATCAGATACTTTATACAATTGTGCCATATTCTTCCCCCAACTTACGGCTCTGAGTTTCAGAGGGGTGTTTATTCTCCCTCAATCCCTCAGTCAGGAAGCAGCATACCTGGTACACAGGCACAGGGAGGTTTGATTCTGGGGGCACAATGGCTCCACCGGCACCAGCCACCTTGGGAGAGACCGCGTCCTTAGGCGAGGGGCTACGCACTGTCCCACAGCACCGTCCTGCCTGACATCGAGGGTGGACGGAGACCTCCCCCAGGGTGTGGTCAATCGAGGTGGAGGGAAGAAAGGGGGGTTGAAGGCAGCCCCATCCCCAGGGGCTCCAGGTAGACGGCTGGCATCAGGCAGCAAGGAAAAATTCATTTTCGAAGGCCAAAGCAAGATAAAATTTGCAGTTCCATTGGTTCATGTAAACAATCAAGAATAAAACGAAAAAGGTTTTAAGTTATTTTATGCTGAATTTATTTTTAATGCCAATGACAACAAAAGAGCGCTTTTACATGAGTCATTTGACAAAACACAAAACATGATTTCCCGAAATGGCATTTTACAGAAACTTAAAGGAAACTACCATTTGACATGACGAAGATGGAATGCAACTACTTGGGAGCTCTCACTTGGAAGCCAAGTGGGAAAGCATTTCAAAGAGAGAGAGAGAGAGAGAGAGGAATAGGGATTAATATGTATTCATATATATTAACTCTCTCCCCACCCCCCACAATGTTCTCCTACCTCTCACTTCTCTTGCAAATCTCACTTAAACTATTACTTCAGCCAGGCATGATGGCTCACGCCTGTAATCCCAACACTTTGGGAGGTGGAGGCGAGAGTATTGCCTGATCCCAGGAGTTCAGGACCAGCTCAGGCAACTAGGTGAGACCTCATCTCTACAATAAATTTTTAAAAATTAGCCGGGCCCGGTGGCTCAGCCTGTAATCCCGTGCCTTTGGGAGGCTGAGGTGAGTGGATTGCCTGAGCCCGCAGGTTCGAGACCCGCCTGGGCAGCGAGACCTCATCTCTACAATAAATCAAAAAATCAGCCGGGCATGGTAGCGCATGCCTGTAATTCTGGTG
>NW_007246569.1:239783-258773 GCF_000164805.1 Carlito syrichta
AAAAAAAAAAAAAAAAAATTAGTAGGACATGGTAACGTGTGCCTACTAGTTCCAGCTACCCTGGGAGACTGAGGTGGAAGGATAGTCTGAGCCCAGCAAGTTGAGGCTGGGGTGGCCGGGATCGTGCCACTGCATTCCAGCCTGGGAGACAGAGTGAGACTCCTACTCACACACAAAAAAGAAAAAAATATTACTTCATCAGAGAGGTCTTTCCTGGCCACATCCTCATTTTAAATAAGACTCCTTCTCACTGCTATATACTCTCAAAGAACATTGTATTATTTATTTATAGGGCTGACTGAAATTGGCGATAATTATTCTATCTGTGCTTAGGAACGCACCTTAGTCAACAACAGGCCACACATACAATGGCAGTCCCATAAGATTATAATACCATGTTATCACTGTACCTTTTCTATGTTTAGGTATGTTTAGATACACAAATATTTGCCATTGTGTTACAAATGCCTACAGTAGTACAGTAATATGCTGCACTTGCTTGTAGCCTGTGGGCAATGGGGCCTACCATATGGCCTAGGTGTGAAGTAGGGAACATCCTCTAGGTTCCTGTATGTTCATTTCTTGATGTTTGCACAATGACAAGATCGTCTGACAACGCATTTCTCAGGAAGTATCTTTATCATTAAGTGATGCTTGACTATATAGACCTTGACAAAACCCTGCTATCTGGAGCTTACAGTCTAACTGGAGAGCAAGATAATTTCTGTGCCTGTCTGGGTTATACTGAGGAATGCAAAATCCCAGCAAACGCATTGCTTTGAGACAAGAAACACAAGAGAGCATAGCAGGGGACACAAGAGATGGGCTCAGATGCTAAACCCCAAAACGTGTGTGTCTCCTAAGAGATATTGTCAGTTGTGTTCACAGTCTGTTCCCTGCCAGTCGACTCAGCACTGGGCATATATTTGGCACTCAATACATCATTACTGAGTCCATTACTGAACCGGATAGTTGCCCGTTTCTGTTATGTGGGCAAATAGTGCGGGTGATGCCTCGGGCTCCAGGTTCAAAGCTGAACCCCCAAGGTCTGAAAGATTGGCATTAAGAATTGTGTCACAAAGGATCCCACGTTTTTCCTTCTTTCATATCAAATCCAAGTCCTCACTTTTCACCTTTGACTTCATCATCCTCCCGGCTGAATACTGCCCTGAGGATGCCATCTTTTTGAAGAAACAGAACTCGAGTGACATGAGCATCCACTGGAGCGCCTCTTCGTCTCTTGATGGTCCTTCTCACAGTCATCTCCAGTTGGTTCTAAGGTGCTAGAACTTCTCAGGCTTCTTCCTCTGTGCTTCTGTCCAAAACCAGCACAAATCAAGTAAGAAAAAAAAATGCTCAGCTGCCATCTCAATCGGGGTTCATTAACAAGCACTTATAAGTTGCAGGAACTATAATAAATAACAAGTAATAATTCACTTAAGGCTGATGATAGCTTCTACAACGTAGGCATGAAGCCTAACTTGGAGGCAAAGTCCCAGACTCTGTCCAAGAAATGGTGGTGCAAGGGAGTGGTGTCTGGAGGACTTGGGCGGCCCAACAACCTCCTCCAGAACCCTCTTTCCTGAGAAATAGTCCAGTATCCACATCACTATTCTATTCTATAAGCACAGCTATAAGAGTGGCACTCCTACCCAGATTTACTGTTTCTCCGCAGTTGTACAAACTCTAGAGGCCCCGCTGTATCCATCCCATGATGGGCATGCAGCAACTCCAGCAGATCACCAAAGTACCTCTGGCCCTACCTATCCAAAAAAAGATGACTTTCTCCTCCCTGTTTGATCTTAGAAATTCCTGTTGATCCACTTTACCTGGCCACAGTCCTCAACCCCTTCCTCTCTTCACTTCATGGCCCACTCATTTTAAGTCTGCTTCTCACATATTTCCCAGTCCATCTGAGGCTCTCTGTTGTTTCTGCCTGCAATGTCTTTCTGTCCCTCAGTGTCTGGACAACTGTGAGAGGCTCCCAGCTTGTCTCCTTCCTCGCATCAAGTCTTTCATCAATCTCCTCCTCCAAATGACCTCATGAAACATGCTCATCTGATCATACTACTTCTCTATGTAAAGTTCTTCAATGTCTTCTCCTTATCTTCAGAACAAAGTAGGAAACTCTTTTCCTGCAAAGGCAAGATAGATACACTGACTGGTCCAGCTTCACCTCTTGGCTTTCATGTCTCCACACTTCTGTGCCACAGTCATTCAAAGATGAATGCCTCTGCCTGGCCTTCTGGTCCTTTTGCCTCTGAATAGGCAGCTCTTTCTGCGTGGAAAGCATTTTCTTCTTCCCCTGACTGCTTTACTGCTCCTTCTCCCACTGACCACTCCTGAGATGATGCAGATAGCAGCTAAGAGTATGGACTCTCAAGTCACTCGACCTGAATTTTACTCTCAGCAGATGTACTTGTCAGGTGACCTCGTGTTACTTCTCCTCTCTGTGCGTCAGTTTTCCCATCCATAAATCGGGGATGTTTCAGTCTGCCCCTCAGAGTGATTGAAAGGTCCAAATGAGCTAATATATGTGAAGCCCTTATTATAGTGGCTGGTGGCAAGCACAGTTTGAGTGTGTATTACGATCAACTCCGGCATGTTACCAGGTTTATTCCCAGACCCTTAGGTATATCTCTGTTTTTTCATCTACCAAACAATGTAGATTTTCAGTCTCTTGCTACACAGCAGGCTTCTTGAGAACAGAAACTGTGTTTTATTTATCCTTCTTGCATCCAGCACAGGACATGGCAAGAACTAGGAGTTCAGTGAAGGTTTGCAGTAGCAGAAAATGATGCTGTTTTCAGCTGTGTTCTAACATACACAGTCTGGCACAGAGGAGCCAGGACACATGTCTAATAGGAAATCTTCAAACATCCTGGCTAGAAGAAAGGCAAGGAAGGGAATATTTGTATGGAGAAGAGTTTGGTTTATGTTCCCAGGCAATAGATGCAGCCAAGCCTGAAATTGCCAATGTCTACTGGCAAAATCTGTAGTATGATTTCAAGCATTTCTTTGGCAAAATATTGACAAATAAATGAAACAAATATATCTCATTCATGGCTAGAAAAATTGGATAGTGATAGCGCCATGGACATCTTTATAAAAGAAATGGAAGAAGTAGTTGAGGGTTTAGAAAGATTTTGACTAGGCAAAGGTTAGAGCGCTGATAAAAGCTTTTACAGGTACAGAAGACAATCACCATTTTCCAGCATGTTAACTTGTTACTATTTGCTGAAATGTTTCAAGCAGTAAAACAGTTGAATGATTTTATTTCTAAATGCAAAGCCTCTGTATAATTATATGTGCATCATTATATCTATATTATATATACATGTATATATTTTATGATGGCACTTGAGAATTAGTTTGCCATTATTTACACAAAACCATTTCTTTCACTTTATGAAAGACATAAGGTTTGTAGGTAATTTTTCTACCCATGCTTGCTGTTGTCTTACCAGCTTATGTAAGAATCTAAGCTCCTTTAAGACCAAATTCAGTGAATAAAAGGTGAAGCTCATGCCTTAGCATCAGGAGGTCTGAACTCCAGCATGACCACTGCACTCAAGCGCATGATGAATAAATCCTTCACTTCTCTGGTCTTGGGCTTCCTTATCTGCCTTAACTGTAAAATTAAAAGTGATACCTACATCATATGCTAGGTTCTGAGATTTGAATGAGATAAGGAGTATTAAATTTTAAAAACTGAATCCCTCTCAAACAAAATAATGAATAATGAATAATTTCAGGGTCTCTGTAAAATCAGCCTGGGCATTTATTTGACTTTGGAGTTAGGCTTTGATGTCAGTTCAGGGTTTACATACTAGTTATTATTTTAATGACAATAACCTTTGTTTCATATCATATCAATCTCATAGCATTTGCTGCATATTTCTCATGTTGGATATACTATGCAGCCTATCCCAATTAATCATCATTTTCATTCTATTTTTTTATCCCAAAGTCAGTACCTTCACCTCCATCTCACTATGCCTCGCTAGACATTCTTCACTTTGACAAACCTGTTTCTTCTGATTTCTGTAGATATGCAAAAACATGAGTTGATAACAAGTGTATATTGGGGTTCTCCACACACAGAGGACCAATAGGAGATATACACACACACCTACACAAACACACATACACACACACACAGAGAGTTGGCCCTTTGTATACACAAGTTTTACATCCACAGATTCAACCAACCACAGATGAAAAATATTTGAAAAAAAATAACAAAGCAACAATAAAAATAATACAAAAAGCAATACCATATGACAACTATTTACATAGCTCTTACACTGTAGTAGGCATTATAAATAATTTAGAGATGATTTAAAGTATATGGGAGGATGTGCATAAGTTATAAGCAAATACTATGCCATTTTATTATATATTTATAAAATAAGAAATCAACTCATATTATTATGGAGGCTGAGAAAATTCCCAAGGTTTGTCATTAGTAAACTGGAGACCCAGGAAAGTCGATATATAGTTCCAGTCTGAGCCCAAAGCCCTGAAAACCAGGAAAGGCAATAGTGTATGCTCTAGTTCAAAAGCTGGCAACCTAGAGACCCTAAAAGATTCAACATTCAAGTCTGAGTTTGAAGGCTGGGAAAGACCAGTGTCCCAAATTAAACAGTCACTCAAAAAGAGTTCTCTCTTACTTTTGTTCTATTCAGGTGTCCAGCTGATTGGATGAGGCTTCCCACACACACAAGGGAGAGCAATCTGCTTTACTTAGTCAAATGTTAATCTCATTCAGAAACACCCTCACAGACACACCTGGAATATCCCTGGGCCAAATGTCTGGGAACCCTGCAACCCAGTCAACTGGACATACAAAATTAACCACCACAAAAAGGATTCGTAAGCCTTCCTTCACAACTTAGGTTGAACCATGTTTCCTGATCTTTCCTTGCAGATTTTGGTTGAAAGTGGAAACATCTGAGAATTATGAGGATTTTGAAAAAAGTTCTGTAAAGGGAGAGAAGGGACAGGTGGATTTGAGCATGGAAAAAAACCAAACAAACAAAGAGCACCAAGAACAAAATTAGAGCCAGGCTCAGTGGCTCAGCCTGTAATCCTGCACTTTGGGAGGCTGAGGTGAGTGGATTGCCTGAGCCCGTGGGTTAGAGATTCACCTGGGCAATTTGGTGAGACCTCATCTCTATGACAAAAAAAAATGAGCTGGGCATGGTAGTGCATGCCTGTAGTTCCAGCTCCTTGGAAGGCTAAGATGGAAGGATCGCCAGAGCCCAGCAGGTCGAGGCTGCAGTGGCCGGGAGTGGCCACTGCACTCCAGTCTGGGTGACAGAGTGAGACTCCAATTCAAAAAAAAAAAAAAAGAAGAAGAACAAAACTAGCTTCACAGATTTTCAGAACTATGACCAAACCTGTCACACATATTGTCATATTTTGTTTTCCCATTAGTTATCCATTTATTCATTTATGTATTCACTTAGCAACTAACATTTACTGAGCACATAATAATGGCCTGTGTATTACATCAGCTACAAAAGCCAAAGCATCAACTACAGTATTTGCCTTGCCCTCAAAGAGTCCCTAGAAGCGTAACCATGTTTATAAATGTATTCAGAATGATTATGAAACCCTAGAAATGCTGGTTTGGAAATTGCCTTAAATGTTATCTGTTCTAAACCTACAACTACCACCAATGATACCACTCTCACCACTACGGGGTTTCCAACTTATAGTCATCTGATGACGTAGACAGGGAATTTATGAACCAACTCCAGAGTTAACACTCTACAGTTCTTCAGTTCTGGTAAAAGTCTCAATTACAAGCTAAAATCTGTTTCTTGCAGGTTTTATCACCACCCCCCACCCACCCAGTTCTATTTATGTTACAGAAATTGCACAAAGCAATCAATACTTCCTTAGGCACACACCCTGTTCTGGTCTTCTTGGTCCTATTTGACAATTATGATGATGAAGATGCTGAGGATACTTACCTATAATTTTTTAATTCATATTATATGCCAGAACTCTTTTATAATTAGCCTTGTCTTATTCTCACAGCTCAAAAAAGCTAAAATAAGCTGTCCATTGTCCAAATGAATAGACCAACATTTAGAAGGATTGAGTATTGCTTGTTCAATGTCCCCAAGACAGTGAAGAGCCAAGCTAGATTTAGAATCCATTTCTATGTAACCCATAGTCCATTCTCCATCTACCATATTTGACAGCTTAACTTAAAAGGGGCCATAAGAACATCTCAAAAATCATCTACCATGACCAAGTAGGCTTCATCACCAGGATGCAGGGCTGGTTCAGCATTCATAAGACCATAAATGTAATTAAATACATCAACAGATGTAAAAACAAACGCCATGATTATATCACAGAAAAAACTTTTGATAAAATTCAGCACCCTTTCTTGGGAAAAACCCTCGAACATCTAGGCCTAGATGGAACATACCTCAAAATAGCAAGTGCCATCTATGAAAAAACTATAGCCAGCATACTGCTAAACAGACATAAATTGGAACCATATCCCCTGAAAACTGGAACAAGACAAAGATGCCGACTCTCACCCCTCCTGTTTAACATAGTTTTGGAAGTCCTAGATGGAGCAATCAGACAACAAAAGGAGATCGGGGTATCCCAATAGGAAAAGAAGAAGTAAAGTTATCTCTCTTTCAGATAACATGATTCTATACCTAAAAAACCCAAGACCATCTGTCAAAAACTTCCTTGCTTTGATAAAGGACTTTGGCAAAATCTCAGGGTATAAAATCAATTTGCAAAAGAGAGTCGCATTTCTATACCCCAATAGCAAACAAACAGAAACCCAAATAAAAAGCACAACCCCATTCACACTAGCCACAGGAAAAAGAAAGGAAATACTTTGGCCTCTACCTAAACAGAGATGTGAAGGACACTTACAATGACAACTACAAAAGACTGCTCAAAGAAATCAAAATTGATGCAAACAAATGGAAAAATATTCCATGTTCATGGGTTGGAAGAATCAACATTGTTAAGATGTCCATCCTACGTGAGACAATCTACAGATTTAATGCAATACCCATTAAATTGCCAGCAGCATTCTTCTCAGACCTGGAAATGACAATACAGGAATTCATATGGAAACATAAGTGACCATGAATAGCCAAAACAATCCCCAGAAAGAAAAAGTGGGCAGTAACACAATCCCAGACTTTAAACTTTATTATAAGGCTATAAAATTCAAAGCAGCCTGGTATTGGTACAAGAACAGGCATATAGACCAAAGGAACAGGATAGAGATTCCAGAAAACCTCAGTTTCTCACCCAACTCATCTTCAACAAAGCCTTCGCCACCAATCACTGGAGAGAGAAGAACCTATTCAGTAAATGGTGCTGGGACAAATGGCTGACCACATGCAGAAGATTAAAACAAGACCCCTACCTATCCTCATACACAAAAATCATCTCAAAATGAATTAAAAACCTACACATAAAACCTGAAACTACAAGAACCTTAGAAAATGAGGGAGCCACCCTTATGGAAATTGGAACTAGCAACCAATTCCTGATCAAAACCCAAAGTGCCCATGCCATAACAGATAAGATAGACAAGCGGGACCTCATCAAACTGACAAGCTTCTGCAAGGCCAAAGAAACTATCAAGAGAACAGCTAGATAGCCTACAGATTGGGGAAAAAAATATTAGCCAACTGCATGTCTGACAAAGGCCTAACATCTAGGATCTACAAGGAACTCAAATGTGCCAAAAAGAAAAAAATAAACAGCCCATTACAAAGTGGGCAAAAGATAGGAATAGACACTTCTCAAAAGAAGACATATGAGTAGCCAATAGACACATGAAAACAATGCTCAGTCTCACTAGTCATCAAAGAAATGCAAACTAAAACTACACTGAGATACCACCTAATTCCAGTCAGGATGACATCATCAATAACTCAAAAAATAACAGATGCTGGATTAATGTGGTGAAAAGGGAACAATTCTACACTGTTGGCGGGAGTGTAAATTAGTATAGTCTCTGTGGAAAACAGTGTGATGATTCCTAAACATTCTAAAATTTGACCTTTCATATGACCCCACAATCCCCCTACTAGGAATATACCCGGAAGAACTCAAATCACTCTATAAAAAAGATACCTGCACATGTATGTTTTTCGCAGCATAGTTCACAGTAGCAACGACATGGAACCAACCATACTGCCCTTCAAAAGAGAACTGGATTTTAAAAATGTGGTACATATACATGATGAAATATTACACAGCCATAAAGAAGAGGAAAATCATGAACTTTGCAGCAACTTGGACAGACTGCCTATAGTACTGAGTGATCTTTCAAAGAAACAAAGAACTGAGTATCACACATTCTCACTCATAAGCAGACCTTGAACAACTATCGTAGTACTATAAGAAAAAGATTGGTAGTAGTGGGAAACTGCGGAGGAAGTGGGTGTGGGGGTGGGGAGATGGGATTGGCAGTAGTGGAAATCTGCCTGGGGAAGGGGGAGTACACCTCATCACAAGGGTACCTGCATAATGAACATTTGTATACCTTACCCTGAATTGCACCCTACAATTTTAAAATAATAAGTAAAAAATAAATAAGCAGATAAGTAAATAAGGGGACCAGTTGAGAGGAAATTAAAAGCAAATTTATTCTCTGCACATTCGGTGGCCCTCCTAACTACGTGAAAAATGGGCTCATGCATGAGAAGCCATTTTTGCTGGTCTCTTGAACTTAGGGAGTAAACTATTTTGTGGGAAAAAAGCAATAGTTATTTTTTTCTATTACATTGTCATCCATTGTCATAATCTAGTTTTCACTGCACTTATACTTGCAAGTAAAATGATGGATTGGAATTTCCTGGCTACACTGACCTGAGTCAGTCACGTCTCCGTTCTCCAGGAGCCCCGGTCCACTCAAGCATCTGTGTTCCTGGACTCCAGCTGTTCAGTGAATCACACTAAGGCTCAGTAATTCCTCATGGGCAGCACTGGTGTGGGAGAATGTATGGGGCCAATGTCAGAGTGATTACTTCCTTAAATCTCATGACAACATCTGGTGACTCAAGGTGCATAACTGACTTTTCTTAAAGGGACTTTAAGATTTCTTTTGCAATCATGTGCATCTGGAATTATTCACCCATAGCAGGAAATATAAAAAAGAGTTAAGGTATGATAGGGGGCTTGCTAGTCATAGCTAGAGATTTCTTAGTTGTTCCAGGCAAATAGGATGCCAAAAGTTGGTCTCATATTCTTCCCTCCCTTCTCAGTTTACCATAAAATAGACCAGAGGTTCTCAGACTGTAATGTACATAAGAATCAGCAGGAGAATGTTTTTAGAATGTATAACTCCGCACTTGTGGTACATATACATGATAGAATATACACAGCCACAAAGAAGTACAAAATTATACTTTGCAGCAACTTGGATGGATTTAAAGTCTATGATACTCAGCGATCTATCACAGAAACAAAGAAATGAGTACCACATGTTCTCACTTATAAGTAGACTCTAAACATTTACTATAATACTATGAGAAAGGGATTGGCAGTAGCCTGGTACTGCCAGGGGAGGGAGGTGGAGGATACATAACATCAATAAAGGTACTTGATCTCAAACCAGGCAAAGTGGGGACCAAAGGGAGGCCCAGACCTGTATAATGACTACTTGTATACCTAATCCTGAATTGTACCCCACAACTTTAAAATAAAATTAATAAAAAAAAAAAAGAAAGAAAGAAGCCCAGAGACTCTAATCATTGGCCTGAGGTAGGGCCCTGGGTTCCAAGTTTAATAAGTGTCTTGGTTGATCCAGAGAGAACACTGTAAACCCAACCCAAGAGACAGATTGTCTTAGCCTGGGTTCCCCAGAAAACAGAACCTAAAACATTTATGATTGACTACTGTATTAAAGACTGTAATCCTAGGAAGCAAATAAGGAATGCAGCAGGCTGAGAGGGAGAGCCAACATAAGAAGATGACACTCAGCTGGTTGAGTGTTTGTATCATGCCCAATTAATTGCTCCACCTCACCATTGCATGGTGTCGTCCTCCTAGGGTCCTTATAAGCCACTGTGTCCTGGAGAGCCCCTCTGGAGGATGGAAGGGCAAAAAGTTTTTCTGGCAGCTTACATCTCCCCATGCTAAAGTTAAAACCCATAGAGTATAGGGTTTCAACTTCTCCATGCTTCCAGGTGGTCCATGCATGGGCCTCCAGGGAACCCTGCAGCATCTCATGACTCAGTGCAACTGGGGCGTGCAGTGCTGGAGACAAGAGGCTCAAAGTGTGGACATCAGGTTGGGGCTGGAAGGCTGTGATGCAGACGCAGATTAGATGCAGCAAAATGGCTGACCAAGTTCCTGTAGAATGTGGCTACAGCCAGATATGGGTCTAAAGAGATGGTCAAGGTCAAAGAACAGCAAGGCCAGGAGAAACTGTGGTAGAACATAAGGGTCTACCTTCCTTCACTCCATCTGCTTAGATAAGAAACTCTCACTGCAGACAAGGATAAAATAGGGTCCTCAAAGACAAGCCAGGGGAATTGAACTCTCTGTGAACTAGCAAATGAGACTCTCTTCTTCACCATATGGACCTCTGCTTTGAAGGAAATAGACTAGTAAAGCAAATACTTGAAAAACCTACCTAGATCAGGCTGGGAAGAGAAGGAAGGAGACCCTGAGAATGGAACATGGGAGAGAGGCTTTCTACCCCTTTCTTATCTCTCACCGCTGTCATAGGAAAATCCAAAAGTCCCTGAAGAATGAGGATAGCCTTAAAGAGAAGCCGGCATCAAGGGGGCCGCTGAGTTTAGAAGGCAAAACAAGCCGGGCTCGGTGGCCCCGTGCCTTTGGGAGGCTGAGGTGAGTGAATTGCACAAGCCCACGGGTTCGAGACCCGCGTGGGCAACTTGGCGAAACCTCATCTCTACAATAAATCAAAAATCAGCCGGGCGTGGTAGCACGTGCCTGTAATTCCGGCTACTTGGAAGGCTGAGGCGGAAGGATCACTGGAGCCCAGCAGGTCGAGGCTGTGGTGGCCGGGAGTGGCCACTGCACTCCAGTCTGGGTGACAGAGTGAGACTCCAACTCAAGAAAAAAAGAAAGAAAGAAAGAAAGGCAAAGCAGCGAAGGACTCGGAGTTGGCCAGATATGAGTGAGTTCTATCTATAAGTGAGTCTCTCACATTTACACCCCTAAGAAATCTCAGATTGTTTCAGTGGCAATTAAATGAAGTATGAAACTAGAGATGTGTAGTCTTTCAATATGAAAACTGTTTTCTATAGGAGTTTCCCAAATAATGGTGTCTCAGAGTTATCAACGTATGGGTCTATTGCTTTCCTAGGGCTGTTGCACCAAGTACCAAAGAGAGGTGGCTTTCAATCACAGAAATGTATTCTCTCAGGGTTCTGGAAGCCAGAAGTCCTAAATCGAGGTGTTGACAGGACTGTGCCCCTACAAAACTTCTAGGGAGGAACTTTCTCTGCTTCTTTCAGCTTCTGGCAGTCCTAAGCATTCTTGGCTTGGGGCAGCATAACTTTAGTATCTGCCTCTGTCTACCCATGTCTGTTTCCGCCCTGTGTGTCTTTCCATGGCATTCTTGCTTCTGTGTTTCTCTCCTCATTTTAGAAGGACATCAGTCATCTTGGCTAAGGTCTACCCTAATTACCTCATCTTAACTTGATTACTTCATTGAAGATTTCTTTTCCAAATAAGGTCACTTTCTAACATTCTGGGGATCAGGACTTCAACATCTCTCTTTAAGGGGAGATACAATTCAACCTGTACCCTTCTCCAAAACCAAAACATCGCTAAGCCAATTCAGTCGTATACTTAGCTTTTTTCCTGTGTGTGTTTTTTTTTCCATCAACAACATTGGAATCATTTTCACATTGCTTTTACACATTTTCATCCCTTTCACACCCGTTGTTATGCTATGCCAGGCTCAAGCAGCAGTCTTGCAAGCCCAACCTGATGGACCAGAACTGGTGCTAATTTCCAGCTGAAATTCATTACATACATACTAATCGTCCTATAAGAAAAATCCTGTCCCTGGGTTAACTGATTATAATATATGCTCAGTTCATATGAGACAACTTCTCAGTACAGCTATGTCTTTATATGAGACCTAGTATTAATAAATTTGACTTAATTTTCAAATTTGACATAAACAGGAAGTCTATTTAATCCATTCTTTTTCTTTCTTTTCCAACTCCTAATCTACAGGACTGAGCAAGTGCTATTGAAGATGCTAGAAACAGAGTATGAACAATACAGATGAATTGCATGCTTCAGGGAGTTTTTATCATTTCTTTTTTTTTTTTTTTTTTTAAGCAGG
Organism: Carlito syrichta; assembly: GCF_000164805.1. Lineage (NCBI taxonomy): Eukaryota > Metazoa > Chordata > Mammalia > Primates > Tarsiidae > Carlito > Carlito syrichta. The sequence continues at coordinate 252,118 of NW_007246569.1, forward strand.
ATTTATTGAGAGGACAGAAAAGCTCCCACAGTGGGAGGGGACCCAAAGGGATTGCCCACCATTTCTTAATTAATATTCATTGATTTGCCTACTATGTGTCTGTGGATGTTCTAAAAGGCAGATTTCAAGGGAGACAAAAACCCCACCTTCACGGGCCTTGCTCTGCAAAAACTTTTCCTTGTTTTCTCCTTATGGTGCCTTAGGATTCTTCCCTCTGCGTTTTCCATTTTGATCACCTCCTTCTTGGGATCTTAACTTTTCTCTGTCTGCCATAAAGTATCTCTAGGATTTTCAATGTGGCAATCTGATCATTAGGGAGCCATGCTCCAACTGCCTCTTACAAAACCCCAGAGTCTCAGAATGTCCCCATTAGAGGGAAGTCAGCATGGAGCTGTTCAAAGAGCTCCAAGCTTAGAATAGGAGTCTCAGGATCACCTACCCTTGACTGTGAACGCGGTCCTAACTTTTAACTTTGCTGTGTATCTTTCCTCCTTTTAAAGAAGGGGGAAAAAATGCTAGCAAGGGCAAGCAATCTGAGGGTTAAAGATCTGAACTTGTTCTTGTCCAGAGGGTTACCAGCTGCAGAACCCAGGAAAGACTTGGAACTTAACTTCTTTGAGTCTCAAGAACTATGCTGTGGGGTTGGTGCACTGTAATCTCAGCTTCAGATGATGGAAAACAAAGTACAGGAAAATGTCTGAAACACATAAGTTACTCTACTTATACCTGCTGTTATTCCTCTTTACCTTAAAGCGAGAAAAGTAATTTTAATCCCTTTCGCCCTTTTCCTAGAAAAGAAAAAAAATTTAAAAGAGGCAGGGAAAGAGAATGAGAAGAGTTTAAAAGTCCTGTCCCTACATAAAAGTGAAAGGTCCAATTTTATTTGATTTATTTATTTTTATTTTTTTGAGTTGGAGTCTCACTCTGTCACCCAGACTGGAGTGCAGTGGCCACTCCCGGCCACTGCAGCCTCGGCCTGCTGGGCTCCGGCAATCCTTCCGCCTCAGCCATTCGAGTAGCCGGAATTACAGGCACGCGCTACCATGCCCAGCTGATTTTTTTGATTTATTGTAGAGATGAGGTTTCGCCAAGTTGCCCAAGCGGGTCTCGAACCTGCAGCTCAGGCAATCCACTCACCTCAGCCTCCCAAAGCGCGGGATTACAGGCTGAGCCACCGAGCCCGGCTGGTCCTATTTTATTTTAAGTGTAAAACTTGCCTTTCTTCCTCTCATTTTCTGTTGTGAGTCCTTCCTTGTTCCACCTGCAGACAGTCAATCACACATGCTAACGGGAAGCCCATTAAGGGATTCCTCAGTGGTATTCTATGCTGTTTTTTTCTTCCTGAATCTGATTCTCCCTTCAAGACCTGAATTCAGCTGATACGAAGACAGATGGTGTGGGGTCCTTTGCCCTGCCAATTCAGCAACCCTGGCAATGATTCAGCCCCTGCATGGAGAGGGAATACTTTAGCCCGCATGGTTTAAAAATACTATAGTGTTTTTAACCTCGGGGAAATGCATTTGGCAAATAACCCATAGCAGATTTCTTTTGACTCCTAGTTGATGTCACACTCTCAGCCAGATTTGTCTAAACAAGGCTTTGCTCAAGATACATTGCTAGCTGTGACTGCCATTTAAACATAGAATTAAGAGACATAGTTATGCTGAGCTGGAAAGACATTTGGCCTGAGAAGCTAGAACTTGGGCCTCTGTCTCAGTTCTTCCCCCTACTCACTAGGGTGGTCTGTCGCTTTACCTAGGCAGTACTCCACCTTATTGTTCGAAAATGTGAGGCTTCGACTATTCAGCTCAGCACTTGCTGGGTGATGCAAGCGAGCCCTTAGTATTGAAATAGGTTCCAAGAGGAAGACACGGATAACCCCAAAGTTCATTATTTCTTTGGGAACCTCTTACATGTTCCCTTTACTTGGAAATCTCTTCCCTGCAGAGCTATACCGGACTGGGTCCTTTTTATTACACAAGCCTCTGCTCAAAAGTCACCTCTGCACAGATTCCAATGCAGACTACCTTACTTAAAGTCCTCACCTCATGCATCTCAAGCCACTCAATTCTTTAACCTGTTTCATTCCTTCATTGTGCTGTACTTTTAAAAATGTATTTATTTATAACTGGCATTTAAGCAGGCCCAGTAGCCTCTTCCACTACCTGCTCCCATGGTCTTGGTAGGACAGAGTTGCCAACGCTTTGGAGCGCATGTGGTGCCAAAGTTGGAAGGGGACTCATGGAGACAGTGGTTGGTTAGTGAATCTATCACCAGTGCTGCGAGTACTTGGTGACTCTGAAACTCTGCTTTTCTGAAATATGTAACAGCAATAATGATACCAACGTGGTGGCATTATCATAATGCCTAAAGAATTCATTTATTTGAAGGGCCAAACCCCATGAGGCCCTTCAGGAGAAAAGTAATGTGAGCACAGCAATGAATTTGTAATTAGCAGATATTTGGTAAGTGATGAACTAGGATTGTTTCTGTGAATGAAGAGCTGGAGAGTCAAAGGAACCTGAGGCAGAGTTGTTAGGGAAGAGTTCTTTCTACATCTGCTTATCACCTGTACTTCTGTGGTTTCCAAAGAACTTAGATACGAATGCAACAAAACCAGGCTGGGAAATAAATGCCAAAGTCAGAAACTACATTGTGCTCAGAAAGACCTTTCCCTCCAATCTATATGCCCTCGCATTGAGCCCTGAATTTACCCAGGTTGGGCTCTTCCTTCCTGTAGGATGCCTTACTCAGGGTGGTTGAGTCAAAAAACCGGAGACATCTGAAGGTCTTTGCTGGAGAAAATGGACTTCCATGGAGACTCCCCCTGCCCCAGGATACTTCCCAGACCTGATCAGATTCATCTGAATGCCAGCTGTGTTTATTTGTTGAGCATTGGGCCAGGAAATTATTTCTAAGCAGTCATGAAAATTGTCTAATTGGTGCCACAGACCGTGGCAGTTGAAATTGAGCACATCTGAAATCTAGCAGAGGATGCAACAGAAGCTTATATGGACATTCCGCTTTCAAAAGTGCGAGTGCATCTTGAGAGATCACAGCTAATTGGAGGATGCTCGTAGAGTGTGTCCTGAAGTAGACAGTCTGTGAGATGAGACAGGAAAGGCAATTAGCATGAGTTGGGCCCCTCTCAGAGGCCTGGAGTCAAACTGCCCAAGGCACCAATGTAAACAGGTACTAAATTATAATAAATCAGAGACCGGGTGCTAAGTAACCCGGCTCTCCATTCGTATTGTTTATTAGAAAATACATGCATTTTGATCCATTGTAAGAGACGGCACTTTCAACTATGAATGTATAAAACAAACCACACACCCTTCTTTGATCGTGTTCAATAGTCTCTTTTGTGTTTTGGGGGTTACATGCATGTAGGTAGAAATTGCAACCCCAGGCCTTGACAGCAGCCTCAAACCAGCTGTCTGACAGGATCCTGAACTTGGAAGTCACTACCAAGTGAAAGAAGGGATCCAAACACCAAACCATGTCAGGATGTTTTCACAAAACCAGGAGTTTCCTTTATCACCTAAATGTGTTTTATTCAAAAAATTGCGAAAGAAAACTGGGAGGGTAAAATCAGCAGGAAAGCGATAAGGTTAGGTAAGGTTTTGCCATCTTTTATTTTTCTCTCCAGCATATTCCCTCAATTTTAGAGAAAGGAAGTAAATTAACAGTCAAATCTGTTTCTGCACAATATGTTTATTCATAAGAAACTAGTTTCTCTAGAGGAAACTGGTTGGTAGGTATTACATGAAATCTTTCTGTGCTGCTTTTATTTTTTCTTTCTTATGAGTCTATAGTTATTTCAAAATTAAAAGGTTAAAAAATAATAAAATGGTATTTAAAGCAGAGATTAAAATGTCAGTTTCTCCTCATGTGCCCTAAATTCTTATAGAAGAAAAAAATGTTAAAGATTTCCTGTCTGACTGCATTCCAAGTTGTTAACATATATGTTATGCCTGCATATTCTTACCTATCTGTATTTGCAAGATAAGTTTAACATTTCATACGTTTAATGCTAGAAAGTTAGTGGTGTCGTACTTCCTTGAAAAGGGGAGAAATAGAGAATCGGTTAAGTAGATAACTTGCCTAAATCCATTCGACTAGTGTAGCTGGGTGTGATTTGACCTAAGCAAGTATAACACCAAAACCTGACAACCTTTCAAATTAGCATCCCAGTGGGCTGTGCAAGAGCCAGAAAAATTTTTCTCTTCCCCAGCCCTCCCAGGAACCATGGTCCTTCTTGAATACGGTTGACCTTAAAAGTCCTGTACGGATTTTTTTTTTTTCTTGTTTTTTATTTTTTCTTCCTGTAATTCTGCCACATGATCTACTCAAGAGTTTCATGCCTTGAGTGAATTATCCAGAAAGTGAAAATTTGACAAATTCACAAAGTCATGCATTGACACTGAAACGCCCTGTTGAGACAAACATGTAGCTCTGCATACTTCATTCTTCCTCTATTCACAGATGTGGTCAGTCACTTTTCCATCACTTAGTATATCTGGTAGCCCCATACTGTGTTTTAGTGGCACTTTGAGTGAGGCCAAGGGAAAGTCAATGGAGCCGATGCTAATTATAGGGCAGGCACATACTAGACCCTACAGGAGATAAGTAACTTTATCCTCACAACCACTCCTCCAAGTAGATATTATCATCCTCATATTACATATGACACCCAGAACAGTGAAATTCCTTGTCCAAAGCCAGGAAGTCTCTCTGTGATATATCTGGATAATTGTAACCTGCTTGGTAAAACCCAATTCCTCTGGATTTCCCCAATACTCCCTACTCTGACTCAGTGTCCACAAACCAAATAGATTCTGCTGGTGGATCCTGGGGAGGACTAGAGGCAAGAAATCATGAAAGAATGAGCATAAAATAAATTATCACCCAAACAGAAGATGAACGTGAAGACTCTAACTGTGAAATGTGGGACAGGCAGCAAGAAGACGTCAGGCTGGAACTTGCAGGTGGCTGGCCTTAGACACAGCCCATCTGTCTCGCTATTTCTGTGTCATGCTCCCCCTTGCTCTCTCTCCATTACAGCAGCCTCTGACTTTTTAGGTTTCTCCAGGGAGCTACACTGACTTTCCTACCCAGGCATCCAGGCATGTAATCTCTTTGGCCCGAAACGTCCCTCCAGATACTATCGTTTCCCCTTTCCTTCTCCCCTTTCCTACTTCCTTCCTTTTCCTGTTATGGGTTGAATTGTGTCCCATCAAATTCATATGTTAAATTCTTAACCCTCGGTACCTCAGAACACCATTTTATTTGGAGATAGAGTCTTTTCAAAGGTAGTAAGTTTTAAGTTAGATCATTCGAGTAGGCCATAATCCAGTGCAACTGGGGTCCTGATGTGGATGGAAAGTTTGGATGCAGCCGCAGGGCGAATGCCACAAGAGATGAAGACGATCCCCAACAAGCCGAGGAGAAAGGCCCAGAACAGATCCTTCCTCCTTCACAGCCTTCAGAAGGAACCGACTCTGCCAACACCTCGGTCTTGGGCTTCCTGCCAATACTTTGTTCTTCAAACTTCTTGTGCCCAGAACAGTGAGACAATACATTCCTGTTATTTCAGTCACTCTGTGTGTGGTTCTTTGTTATGGAAACCCTAGAAAATTAATAGGGATCCAGATCAAAAGAACTGACCAAGTGACCCATGCACAATAATGAACTAAATAAAATAGTTATCACTTTAAATCCCTAATGCAGCAAAAGCTAATTAATAAAGTATATAAATTACTCGAATCTCTCTAGGCTTCAGTTCTCACAATTTCAAAATAGATTAAAAATATTTTTCTAACATGGTTATTAGTGAGATTAAGTAGGATAATGCTTGCGAGTTGCTTGTCACGGCACCTGACACATATTAATAATTATATTAAATGAGTGCTTATTTTTGCATTCTCTTTGGAGTGTATGTGAAGTCAAGACCAGAATTATTTACCCAGGAAAATATAAACTTCTGCCTTTGAATTCATTTGAAATAATGTTGGAATTTGTTATGGAATTCAATATTAATCTGTGTAAAACTGGAGGATCAATTACCAAAAGAGGACAACAGGCACTCGGCAAGGCCAGCTTAAATGGACCAAGAGGAAGCCAAAATAAAATTAAAATATATTGAGAACCTAATATGTGTCCAAAACATTGTGCTTGGCTTTATTTACAATAGTTTGTTGAATTTTTAGAATATTTAGAAAATAGAAATGTCATTATCTCTCTATCACAGTTGAGAAAATATTGTTTCCTCGATTGACAAAATAGTATAATCTTCAATTATCCCTCAATTTTTGAAATATGTCTAAAATATAACTATTCATATCCCTCAAACTACTTAAGAAATAAACTTTGGCAAGCCCAAGGTCACATAATAGTCACTGTTACAACAAGAATAACAGCCAGGTATTTCTCCTCCAGTCCCCACGTTATCTTTCTTTTTTTTATTTTTATTTTTGAGGTGAGTGGATTGCCTGAGCCCGCGGGTTCGAGACCCGCCTAGGCAGGCGAGACCTCATCTCTACAATAAAATCAAAAAATTAGCCGGGCATGGTAGCGCGTGCCTGTAATTCCGGCTGCTCGGAAGGCTGAGGCGGAAAGATCGCCGGAGCCCAGCAGGTCGAGGCTGTGGTGGCCGG